>NC_071087.1:133213497-133513497 GCF_027358695.1 Spea bombifrons | reverse complement strand
CTTCGGCAGCCACAGTGCCAGCGCAGCTCAGATGCAGCGGCATCCCCCCATCTCTCTACAACGCTAGTTCTGTCTGGCGCTCAAGGTCATTGGTGTTCCAGCAGGAGCAACATTTGGTGGGGGCACCCAGTCATGCTCATACAAGGTTATCTCAGGGCAAATTGGCGGAGCTTCCAGTGATGTCTTCTCCCACGATCCAGAGATGCAGACAAAGAAAGAAGAAACAAGAGAGAAGAACAAGAAGATGAGATACATATAAGATAGTCCACAGTAAATAAAACATAACATCAACAAACATTTAAAATAAATCAGTGGTATAATAGGGAATGACTGGGAAAAAAAACATACAAATACTTGATTTCCAAAGATAGATCTTCAACCATGGAATCTGAGAATGAAAAGGAAACAAAAGATAAAACTTAAAGTAAATTACCTCTCAAGGTAACATACCCATACGTGATCCAGTGCAGCACAATGCCGTGTGACACCGGACTACTCTTTCTGTAAAGTAGAATTTCAAGTTCAAGCCTCTGCTTCTTAAAATGCTTACCTCTTTGACTTTATTAAACATCTTAACATACTTAAAAGGTATCTTTCTAAATGATTAATGTAATTTCGAAGCCATGGTCTCCAGAACGGGCTATATATACCATTCTGAGGTGTCACTGGTCAAGTATAAGGCACCTTTAGTAAAATGCGTCCTGAGTTGCTCTGAGGATTTCGTAGGTGCAATTCCAGATATGTTAACAGAGACATTAAGAAGGATTTCCCAGTAGATTAAAAATTAAGAAGTCTTGCCTACATGACCGGATCAAATTCCAGACATGCTCATGGTTGCACTAGCAATAAATATGCACTATTCAGCAATTCTGCATCCTTTATTGGTTCATTACTTAGAACTTGCTCTTGCTTGAGTAAGGAGTCAGGAGTGACCCAGACTATGTTCCAAATAAGTTTTATGTCGCACCATTAAATCTATGTTTCTGAGAGCCAAGCAAAACAATTGGGGGAAAGTGGTAAAGTAGGTCATTAAGTATTGAAAGTATCTGAATAGACAATGACACTCTGATGCCCTTTTTGTAGATTTATAGTAGAATTATAATGAATTAGGCTGCATCAAAGGGAATACATCCCTAAAGATATGCTTTTGAAGGTATTTGCACATTACCAGTATGCTCCGACACTTGCTTATTAAGAGACGCATAATCCCAATTATATAATATCTGCCGTGGGTATACCAGGTATCTGAGTTATTAAGAAAATATATAGTTCAACCACGCAGCAGGTATTTTTCAATATTTTTTGGAAAATATTAAAATGCATTAGAAAGAACCCAACAATGTGAATAACAGCAGAAGAATGAATAATGTAAACAACAAGAAATAGAGATATAGAAATTAAAATGTATGTCTGTAAACATGCCAAAGCTTCTAACTATGAAAGTGCAAGGTGGTCATTTTTAATCAGGATAACGTGTCAAGCAGTTTCTGCTCTTGGAGAAAACACAACTTGATTATTCCAAGTTTGCAGATTGATGCTGTATTCATTTTCTGTAAAGTACTTTTGTGGGAAAGACTTCTGCAGGAAGAAGTAGAGGTCAATTTGTTTATTTCAGCTTGTTTTTTTTATCATTGAATTGTTTCAGGATATGAGTGAAATATTAACCAAGAAAAATAATGCATCACTCAAGCTTACAAGGGTGTATGCCTTGAGATGGAACGTTAACTCTAACGTTTCATGACCTTTTAGACAAACAAGGGACATTACTCTTCTGAATGCCTAGGGGCTTAATCATGATATGCGTATTATAATCCTATAAAAACACACTAATCTCCAGGAATAATGCTGTAGATAAGATCTACCCTTTAAAGTATATATAAACATTTGAAAATAATTATAGCTTTGACGCTAATTTCTTGATAAGAAATGTTAAGGAGAACCACATTGTTTTGTGGATCCAATGTTTAACTAGAAGCAGATGCTAAAATTTAAGAAAAAAAAAATAGTTTTTTATACAAGTCTGGATATATTTTGTTTTGTATTCATGAGTGATTTACCATTAAAGTCAAATAATTATGAGGAATAGAAAAAATACTAAAATTGCTTTTACTATTAATTATTAATAATTATTACATGTGAGAGGGTATCTGTTGACTACCTCTCATATCATGGCGCAGAAGTAAAATAAAATGTCCTTCAGGGACTAATGTTATTATTTAATATCAGAATATAAAGATAAAATTAAACCAGCTAAGTATATTTTAACAAAATATAACCTCTAATATGTATATACTAAATATAAATAGCAAACAATATGCTGCTGAAATGTTTAGGAAATGCTATTTATACATATTGGAGCTTGTTGGTAATTTTTTTTATAAAACATTTCCCTCTCATTATGTTTCCATTTAGTACTAAACAAAATATACATCTGATATGAAGATGTGACCAAAGATCCATTAAATGTATTTGAAATTAGTTTATGTAGCTGCGGGTGGAAGTTCCTGGAAACTTGTGGGCTCTGGCCAGTTGATTACCCCAGGGAACTGGAAACTCATAAGGATGGGTTCTTATTCATTTAGGGAGGGAGGTAATTTAAATGTGGGTTTTGCAGAAATACATTTTTTAATTACTATATACCTGCATACCTGGGAACTTCTGGGCTCCGGCCTTCCCTTGCGGGACGCGGCCAACTTTGCACACTGACGTCAGCGGGTGGTCCCACTGACGTTACTGGGAGTTCCCGCTGACGTCTGCGCTCCCACTGACGTCGAGGGAGTTCCCGCTGCCGTTGGGGGCGTTCCCGCAGCGGGAAACACCCCCATTTAAAGGAAAAATGGGCGGGGAGCGGAGCGTGTCAAGACCCCACTCCCGAGGCCTGGAGGATTCCGGTCTTGACCCGGAGAACCGGAGGACCAGCGTTCCCAGGTATGTATATCTGTACCATCTTGATAACAGGTTGCGCTGTGACCCGAAACGTTGGTTGTTTTTCTGTACCCTGGAATAAATTGATTTAGAAGTCTGATTTTAAAGTTTGAAAAAAGTCCTGTGAGTGGAGTGCTCCATACATTTACTATGGATTGTGTGTGTATATATATATATATATATATATATATATATAAACTCTGATATTATTGTAATGTTTACTACATATGATTTTTATTTCTATGTTATATGTGTCCTAGTACCCTGGAGTATTACTAGGTCCAGCCACTGCCAAACTAATCCATATTAACCCCTTAACTTTCAACTATGCAGAGGCTAGGATCTCCTGTAGTTGCCAGCCAGGGTATATACACTTTCTGGCATATCAAGCCCAAGACAAAATTACAAGTGATACATTAGTATATGTGTACTGTTCCTAAATGAACAATGGCAATATATCTGAGGATAAAAATAAAAATGATAGGGTCATTTAGGGATTATCTTCCATTACACAGAGTAATGGAGTGGTAACATAGAATGAAAAACACAATTTGAATGCATAATACATTCTTGGGTTTTTCTAGAGAAAGCAACATCTACTCTTCCTGCTGACATTGTGCTTTTACTCCTAATACTTCTAGCCAGTCAACAGCTCTCTGGGATTCATAAAAAATGCCCAGCATAATGTACCATTCAATCATAACAAATATCATTGTCATAAACATGAAAGCCGAGAGCCCTGGATGAGAGTCATGGTGGTTGTTGTCTAACATAAAAAGGGGGTTATTTAAGGCTTCTTGCTGTTAGAATAAAATTATAGCTTTCTGGCTGATGGTTGTATCAGTTGTACCCCAACATAGCTTGTGAATTGCTCTGTTACTTAACAAACACATTTGATTTTTAAGACTGACAAATTATATCAACAAGTAACACTAGAAAAAAACACACAAAGGAAATAAAGCTCTTGCTTGTGTTAATGCTAGTTATCTAAGTCAGCAGTGGCCTCTCCCAGCCCGATTTTAAACGTGAAATTGTGGATTTCGTGGTGTTCTAATGATTGTTTTCAGTTTGCATACCAAAAACACAATTTAAAGCAGGTGCTGTAAAATAATTCACAACAAAGGTGACTTTTAAACTACTGCTTTGTATTACTGTTATTTTTCATGGCTTCAAACAGTGACAACAATACCCCAAATCATCTAGACACTCTATAACTCCAAGGTTATTTTCCATTTATTTTGCTTTAAAGCTCAAAAGAAAAAAAAAGTGTAATCTGAATCAACCACAAAGGAAAGTGATTCTTCTTAGTGCAGTTGACTCTAGTTTATTGGTCATCAGGTTCAATGGCAGAACATGAACCGAGACAGGTAAACTAACTTCCAACAGCATTTATTTAATAGCTTAAAGCGCTACCTTTTTACAATGCATTAAAGATAAATATGAATACAATGACAAAACAACCTTTGGTATTCTACAGCAACACATTTTTGTATTCGACAGCAACTCATTTGATTATAGTGGAATACCTGAAAGAGTCAAATCTGATATATGTCATTTGATATTTACTATTATGTGTTTATTTAATTTGTTGTACAGTAATCAATGCTTGTACTATTTATCGATTAGTTGTATATTGCTGAAATCCTCATTTGCTTTTGTAATGTTCTTTGTGTATTTGTTTATTATTTATCCTTTAAAGTAATTCCACATTTATTGGAATGAGTATTTAGAGGTCTTATGCGGTGTGTTCCTTTGCCTAAGATTGGGTGGATGTAGTGTGAAACGCGTTAGGCAATTTGTCTCTTACTTCTCCTCCTCTGCTACGCAGTGAAAATATTAGATTTAATTATAGCTCATTAAATTATTTTTGACAGATGGAATATTTCAGTCGTTTGGTGTCCATAGTATATTATTTCCTTTTGAAGCACTAAATGCAGAACATGCTTTATTATTTTACTTTTTAACAATATTATTATTTATTGTTTTATATAGAGCCATCATTTTCTGTAAGGGTGTACAATGGGCAAACAGAACACCCCTCACATTTTTGTAAATATTTTATTATATCTTTTCATGTGACAACACTGAAGAGATGACTCTGCTACAATGTAAAGTAATGTACAGCCTGTATAACAGTGTAAATTTGCTGTCCCCTCAAAATAACTCAACATACAGCCATTAACCCCTTGACTGCTAACGACGGCATGGTGCCGTCGCTAGCAGTCCCAGTCAGGTGCTAACGACGGCACCATGTCGTCGCTATCACTCTCCTACCTTGATGGGGGTCTGTGGACCCCCATCACCACCTACCCCGGCGATCTGCCCCTCATATTGAAGGGCATCACTGGGACCACCCGATCCGGCCAGTGACGTCGCGCGTAATGACGCGATGACGTCACCGCGCAACTTTATTGAAAACTGACAATTGTCAGTTTTCACGGTATGGGGGCATGCTGCTTAGATGCCTGTTTCTCAGGCATCTGAGCAGCTACAGACTCGCAACATATACCGTTGGAAAGGTAATCGCCTCACCTTTCCAACGGTATAATGCTTGTAAAAAAAGAATAAAAAATATTATGTTAAAAAAATAAAAATGTACAAAAAAAGTAAAAAAAATGATTTGGGGGTCTCTAAAGGCAGATAAATAAAGATCAAAATTGCCTAGAGACCCCCAAATTAAATTATCTAAACATAAACTGGTTTAACTTTAAAAAAAAAAAAGTTTAAGTATTCTAGCTAAATGATCACTGTGGTAGCCAATGTTACTACAGCGATCATATAGCTATAAAAAGTCACATTCCCTTTTTAAAAATGGCCGATACTAAATTTTAACCCCATGATCCCTTTGATCATGGGGTTAAATTTAGCCAATGGTAGAGGAAGGGAATTTTTGAAATCCAGATGAACTGCAAAAATCAGCCGTATATCCTGTAGTACGTAAGTTAACCATGTCATCCCTGGAGCCCCTTGCATTTTTACTGCAAAACTTATTTTTGCTGTAAAAGTGAGTTTTTCTCCCTTTACGATCATCTCTTTGGGATTGTAAGGGGAATGAATGGTGTGTGTGCTTCTGCGAGTGAATGTATGGAAAGTATGGTGTGTGCTTCTGCGAGTGAATGGAGATATGAAAAGCGTGTGAATGGTCAGTAATTAGGGTTGAAGCCTTGACGTGGCATTACTGCTCACGTAAGAAGTTAAATTATGGCACAAAAAGTACATATTTTCAAAAACTACACCCCTCTGCGCATCAAATGAGGGGCTGCATGTGTTTCTAGGACAAACCTGGAGTGCGCAAGACACAAATGAACATGTCGCTATGGATAGAAAAAACATATTTTCTAGCCAAAGCGACATTTTCCATCATTATCTGTGAACTTAACTTTTGTCCTAGAAATACATGTAACCCCTCATTTGAAGCTCCAAGGGGTGTAGTTTCTTGAAATGTGTACTTTATGTACCCTAATTTAACTTCCCAGATGTATAGACCACTTTAACTTCAGATATGGCAGATTGGAGAATCTTGTTAAAAAATTGTCTTAAAACATTTAGGGGTGATGGCTGCATTTAGACAGCTCTAGACAGCTGGGAAGTTAAATTATGGTACATAAAGTATATATTTTCAGAAACTACACCCCTTGGCGCATCAAATGAGGGGCTGCATGTGTTTCTAGGACAAACCTGGAGTGCGGAAGACATAAATGAACTTGTCGCTTTTAATTTTATTTATTTTTTATTTTTATTTGTGTGATATTCACTTATTTGTTGTGCACGTCAGATATGTGATACAAATACAAATAAGACTTCATTTGCTGCGGCTGGGGGTGTAGTTTCTAAAAATATATAGTTTTATTGGCATATTTTAACATCCCGGGCAGCTAGAGCTGTTTAATTGACGCAGCCATGCATTAAATTTAAAGATGAATTTTGTGATAGTCTAATAAATTTAACTTTTAGCAATAAAATATTAGAAAAACACAGTCTACTGTTCTCAATTTCTGTTTATTTTAGGCCGGTTACCTACTACAAATATTTAGCAACACAGGTTTTGATATTAGAGTTTAGAAAAATAACATTACAAACTAGTTTTTATTGAGTTGGAAGTGAAAAATTACACTTTTTTCCCATTTTTGGTTGTATTTTGCAAACCTAATGAGACATACACATATAAAAATGGTATATTTGGAATCTGCTGGGTGTGCTGAAAAAAACAATATATGGTTTGTATAATTTATTCCCAAGAAATGTACTTGAAACGCGTTTAAACGTGAGATGCACCAAAATGCCGAAAACTAGCTTAGCACCAGGGTGTGAAATGGCTTAGCAGCCAAGGGGTTAATGTCTAAACCTTGGCAACAAAAGTGAGTACACCCCTAAGTTGAAATGTCCAAATTGGGCCCAAAGTGTCAATATTTTGTGTGGCCACCATTATTTTCCAGCACTGTCTTAACCCTCTTGGGCATGGAGTTCACCAGAGCTTCACAGGTTGCCACTGGAGTCCTCTTTCACTCCTCCATGACGACATCACGGAGCTAGTAGATGGTAGAGACCTTGCACGCCCCTACCTTCCATTTCAGCATGCCCCACAGATGCTCAATAGGGTTTAGGTCTGGAGATATGCTTGGCCAGTCCATCACCTTTACCCTCAGCTTCTTTAGCAAGGCAGTGATCGTCTTGGAGGTGTGTTTGTGGTCGTTATCATGTTGGAATACTGCCCTGCGGCCCAGTCTCCGAAGGGAGGGGATCATGCTCTGCTTCAGTATGTCACAGTACATGTTGGCCTTCATGGTTCCCTCAATGAACAGTAGCTCCCGGGTGCTGGCAGCACGCATGCAGGCCCAGACCATGACACTCCCACCACCATGCTTGACTGTAGGCAAGACACACTTGTCTTTGTACTCCTCATCTGGTTGCCTCCACACACGCTTGACACCATCTGAACCAAATATGTTTATCTTGGTCTCATTGGACCACAGGACATGGTTCTAGTAATCCATGTACATAGTCTGCTTGTCTTCAGCAAACTGTTTGTCCTCAATTACTTCAGTTTACTAAAGTTTATTGTTATACCAACGCCAGTGAAATTGATGTCTTACTCTAATATTAGAAACTGCAATGGATTGAGACAAGTCCTTTAACTTTTTAAAAATAATATCTTATAGTATGAAAGAAGGGTTAAATGAGTGGATCAATTGGCCAAAGGAATACACCCAGGGATGTTAGTTAAAGCTTTATACGAATCTAGAAGATGTTCTCAAAGAAGAAGGTTAGAGTAAAGAACAAACAGTGAACCATATATTTCAGTTCATGGGTTTAATTATGCCCCTGTTTCTTAAAAGTGCTTTTTTTGAATGACTGTTTTCTAACTTCATCTGACACAACACTAACTAGGCCTTTGTTTGCCCTCAGGGCTGCAAATGTGCATCAACACCACTAAAGCAACCCATGATATTTCTAATTAGATATCCTATTGATAGCTAAGGGGGACAACGTCACAGTTTGATTTCAATGTATCTCAGAGAAAAGAAATGTGTTTGAAAAGGGCATCAATTTGCATACATCTAAATATGTTAAGGTATACAGGGCATGCTCTTGTTCACAGCAAAACGCTGCCAGAAGAGCTTGAGTCAGATGGGGCCGACTCCGAAGAAGAGTTCTAGAAATATTTAAATATTGTTTTAAAGTTAAGAGAACAGCCTGGAGCTGACTTCTTGTCCGCAGTTTCTTTAAAATGGTAATCATCACTTCAGAACCTGATATAAAAATCAAGATATTGAACTAATCTACATTTCCCAAATTGATCTTAACACTCACCTACTGTACTCTTTCTGTGGTCTTAAGTCAGCCTTTTAATCAACTGGAGAGGGGTCACAGTAGGTATATACCTTTCTTCTGGAGTAGTGCACTCTATAAATATAAAGTGGTTATTCCAAGAAGGAAGTTTTAATAAGTGTAAGAGCTCAGTTTCATCAAACTATTATTTTGTATAGCAAGAAAATTTGATAGCAAGTATTTAATGTGTTACTAAATATGAGCACTGTCCTTTTTGGTAGCATACATGTGATTTACTGTTGCTTCTGTGACTTTATTACTAATGCATCTTGGTCTCAGTAGAGGTAAAATACCTGTGTTCACCCCTTCATCCAAACATTAAAACTGCATTGCTGTCTCTAAACAAGTGGCAGAAACTTGATACATGAAACAAGATATAATAATGTAACATTAACTTTTTTAATATATCGCTCTTCAAATGCCACAGAATTATTAGATGTCTCCAAATAGCCTCTTTGAAATGTGTTGCCCACTATCCCTGCACACAAGAGTTTCTATCTACAGCTACAAAGTATTATTTTTAAATCAAATGTAGGCCATTTCTATTTCAGATATGAGAAGGATTAGAGGATTGTGCAGATAAATAAAACATACTTTCTGAGTTTCACTCTGGCAAGAGTTCTTTTTTGGGAGATGTGCTTTGATTAGTATTCCAAAAGCCTTTACTTTTTTTTAGCTGTTGTCTTAAAAGAGTGGTATCCTCAAATGCCCTAGTAGACTTTTCCCAGAACTAAACCTACAAGGCTACCTTATCCAGAAACACATCTGACAATTAATTCACTCCGTAAAGCAAGGTCTATCATCATTAACTGTTCCAATGGTATATGTCTTGCATGTACAAAATACATGTATATACTATATTTGCTCTGTTATATGATGACCCTAACTAAAAGACCAACCCCCAAACTTTGCATCATGATAAAACAAATAACAAAAGACCTGAATATAAAACAACCCTACAGTCATTCACTGTCTTTCACACTCTCTGTCAATGACTCTCTACCTTCTCCACCAACCGCTTCCGCTTCCCTACCTCATTTTCTGCAGCTTCTTGCCTGATTTTGTTCTCTCTTTGTCCACTTCTCCCCGGTTTCAAGGTACTTCTGCACAAAGGTAGAGCCTCCGCACACACTCTCCCCCCCGACTAGAGGAACGGGGGGCGTCCCCATGGTGAGCATGGTGGTTTCACCCTTTCGTTGATGTATTTCAGGAGGCCAGAGTATTGCAGATGGATTCATGGAGAAAGAGAAGTGTTTCTGCACATCTCTTCCTTGTGATTGGCATCTTGGACTACTTCCGCAAAAGGGTGGAGTCACGGCTGATAGTAGCTTATTTCTATAATAAGACAGACTTGAGTAACTAAATAAGCGAGTAACGCAGTACAATATTGCATTGTTATCAAATAGAAGAGCTCAGTAATGGCTTTAAGCTAAAGTAACGGCAAACTTAAACGAGTTGAAAACAGCTTGATACACTTGGCGGTAATTCCAACAAATAAAATAAACTAAGAACTGATGCTGAAAAAGCCTTTTCTTCTACTTGGCTATTAAAGCTGGGTAATTGAGAATTTAATTTGTAATGGATGTTTGGTAGAGGAAATAGTTGGCCCCTCTTTTAAGTTTGAAGATGCGCTGCTGTTCATGGACCGTGCAATATGTTGCCCCCCAAAAATTATCTAAGATAAAAAATGTACTTAATAAACTCGAGCATAAACTTAGATCAGGGTCAGACTTTTAAGTCAGGTTATAATATATTGTCCCGACCCATATATAGTCATGAACGATTGTATGTTAGTTGTTAGAGCTGCAGCTGAAAAGGCAGTGAAGGTGAACATTCTTCATACTCTCACTTGGGGTTGTTTGGTACCCAGAAGTAAAACAGGTTATACCCTAAATGTTGTTTACAAAGAGATTTTTTTAAATGTAAGAATTACTATTGTGATCACGGTATGCTTTATCATATAGTTGAGCTGTCATTTACTACAGCACATGCAAAGGCAGCATACTTAAGTATGCTTCTGGGGGTGGAAAATGATTTTGTAACATCAATAAAAAAGCATGAACCATTTTGTGTATCATAAAATGCATTGGTGCAAGTGGAATACAATATGTATTTGGCTTAAATAGGGGCTAGATTGCTTGCACAGCATGCGTTTTTTTCTACTGCAACCAAACCTTTAAATTCAGTTTTGTATATAACATGTAATGCGATAGTGATAAGCTTCTTTCCATCCATGCAGTTTTGCTTCATTTTTAGTGGATCAGCAGGAACATCAATACTAAATGTAGGACACAGGGGGATGCCTCAATGTTCGCTCTCTAGCATTATATGCTTTCCTGTGTGTAGCTTATTGTTAAAAATCAAAAATGCGCAGATTCGATGTTGCTGCAGCTTCGTTTAATTAAATGCATCAAATAAGAGAATCATTAAAAAGCATTCAAAGTGCTTGACAGTGTAAATACCGATTGCATTTCAAAATGGCATATCAACCAATTTGTAAATATGAGATAAGTTCAAAATAAATAATTGAGGACAATACTGCGCATAGCTCCATAAATTCTATTATGGCTTGAATTGACATTTAAAACCAGCTGCCTGGTTACTGGTTAGACATTTACTATGATTGGAAAGGACAAGCAGTTTCCTTGATAGTAACAGGAAGAGATCAGTGAAAATTAGTTGGGGGGGTTATTACAAATAGATCCTAATTTAGCATAAGGGTATACAGACCCAGATGGCTAATATCTCCTTTTCTAAAACAAATGGATTAGGCTACATTAGTATGCCGTACAGAATAGACCAGTCTCGTACAGTGTTATAGTATAAGAAATCAGTTATTTCCCTGTTGAATAAACCATTCCAACTTACTGATCGTTAAACTTTATATGAGAGTTTTGGGAAGATTTTAAATGAGATCAGGCAAAAAGGTTTTTGTTTTAGTGTGTGTTTATTACAATACTGAAATTGTGATGATTTTCAGCAATATCACACGTACTAGGAAGACAATCTGATTTTCATTTGAGGGGCATCAGGACACTGTTGCTTTGAGGACATCAATGCCTTCCTTTGCAACCCAGTAAGCAACTGGGCACATACAAAACACTGACTTCTAGACTACAAGACTAAGATCCTCCTCTCTGGCAGCCAGTGGACATCTGCACGATGCGAGCAGACAACCCTCCCTTCTGCCGGGCTTCTATGATGGAGCTCCAGCGTCACATGACCTTCCGGTGCTCCACCATAGAAGCCCCAGCAGCAGTACAGGGCAGCAGTGGAGGTTGTCGGCGTCCATCGCGCAGTTGTTCATTGGCTGCCATTGGCGAGGATCCCCTGCAGAGTTCAGGAAACCTGAATCCTCTCTGGCAGCCGGTGAATGTCTGCACGATGCTCTCAGACAACCTCCGCTGCAACCCGGGGCTTCTATGATGGAACTTCAGCGTGAGATGACCTTCCAGCGCTCAGTCATAGAAGCCCCTGCGGAAGGTTCAGGTAGCAGCGGAGGTTGTCTACACACATCGTGCAGATGTTCGCCTGCTGCCCCTACTAGACACCAGGGAGTCTGAATGCATTGCATTGCATTGGTAGGTCTGGAGGGGCAGAGTGGCATATAGGGGGTATAAGGCATATCAGGGAGGCAAAATGGCAAATAAGGGGGTATAAGGCATATCTGGGGGACAGAGTGGCAAATAGGGGTGTATAAGGCATGTCAGGGAGACAGAGTGGCATTTAGAGGGTATAAGGCATATCTGGGGCAGAGTGGCATATAGGGGTATAAGGCATATCTAGGGGCAGAGTGGCAAATAGGGGATATAAGGCATTTTTCTCAATCATAGTTTTTATTAAATGTGAATTCATATTTCCTAGTAAAACTTTTTTTCCTAGGGTAGTCTTATATTTTTCAGAGCAAATGCTTGTCTTATATTCAAGGTTGTCCTATAATCAGACCTTTTTTTCCTAAATTAATATTTAAATTTTGGGGGATTGTCTTATAATCCAGCAAATACGGTAGTATCTGCACTGGCGTAACTACAGAGGTCACAGGGTGCGTGCCTCTAGGGGGCCCGGGGCGACCCCTTATTCCCGTCTCCTCATGCCGATTCAAAATAGTTTCGTTTCTAAATTATTTTCAACCGGAACGGGGAGACAGGAGCGTATCATGACCCTGCGGTGAAACAGAGGCTGCTCGAGCAGCCGGACAGAAAGCTGCAGGAGCGGTGAGAAGTAAGCAGGGGTGGGAGGGAGGTGGGATGTATGTATATGTGTTTGTGAGCATTGTCATGATTAACTCATATGATGTAGTGGGTACATGGAAAGGTAATTCAGCAGAGGTGGTTTGATTCTTTGTATAATCATTCAATGGGTTAACCTGATGTTGATTTAAATCAGTTTCTTTGTGAATGCCCTCTGTATCTGTTCTGGCTAGAAGAATCATCTTCCCAGGACCCCTGTGGTGATTCATGGCCTAACTGATAAGGACGCTGAGTTATAGGAATTCCATTCCTATCTTAAGTGGAGGGGTTTCCATCACCTTTACCCCACCATAACTTACTGGCAAAACAAAGATGGGAAACAATTCTTGGAAAAAGTGTCATATAATTGGTCATGTGGCCTGAGGGGTTTTTTCTTTCCAAAATAGTCTGATTTAGGGGCAAAACAAGGACCTCAAAGAAGAACTCCACAATTTACTCTGATTGGAAGAACATCATAAGAAACCATCTGGACTTAAGGAGTTTCCACAGGCCTGCTTATTGAAGAAACTCGTGAGTGAGGGTCCTGTGTTTAAGTCCCATTGTTTTTAAGAACTGTTTGCCTGTTTTGTTTTTCTTTTGTATGTCTTGTTGTTTGCAATTGTGTCACTGTGTAACATTTGTCTTTTTGTTATTAAAATATTAGTAATTCAAATCTAGCTTTCGACTATTGATATCCACAAACCCTAATAGAGGATAACATGTTACCGAATTGTTATTACCTAAGTCGTAGAGGATATATATATATATTTAGAGAGAGAGATATTTTAATTTGGGTATCTCACAAATCTGGTATCAAAATCGTGAGTGGTGGCAGACTACCTGGGGGGATACAGGCAGGATTTGGGGGTTAATTTGGTATAACTGATGCCTTGTTAAGGGGTGAAGTTAGTAAATCCAGAGGTCTGGTCTTATTAACCACTTCGTGCCCATACCCTCCACACTGTCATGGCTTGGCAAGTAGTCCTAAGCGTGCCAAGCATGGATGTGTAGGTGTTTGTGCGTGTGAGTTGCGATGGAGAGTATGAACACACACAGACAAGTGTGCAATAATGGCACAGACCAGTTGATGAAGTTGGAGGACCCCGGGGCAACTTACGCACCAGGGCCCTGTGTTTTCTAGTTACTCTCCTGAGTATCTGATTGCAAAAATATGCTTTTCTACTTTGCTCAATGGAGTAGAAGCATTATTCCTCATTTCATTTCATACATCTGGAGTATGATTCCCAGAAATATACGGGCCAGTGCTACAATATGAACCTTTCAATTCCACCTCTTGAACTAGACACAAAAAGGACAGTGTATTAATATTATGAGATATAATATAATAAAATCCTGCCCATCATACCAAAGAGGCACCTTGCAGAGCATCGCGAGGATGCCATGTGAGACTCGCACACACACATACAAAAAAGGTTTTTCTTCGTAATTGTTGTTTTGCAATTACAACAACCAATTGGTTGATTCCAGACGAGGCCCCTGCAGGCGACCAATAGAGTTGCTTGCACGGCCCTTTAACTCCTAAAGATCTTTAACTCCTGAGGGCGAACCTACAGATTTCCACTCCCATTTTCTACGCAGCATTGCATGGGTAAACGGGAGCAGAAATCCATAGGTTCACCTTCAGGAGTTTAATATCCATAAGAACAACTTTATTGGTCGCCGGCAGGGGCCTCCTCTAGCATCAACCAATTGGTTGATGCCAGAGGAGGCCCCTGCAGGTGACCAATAGAGTTGTTAGCACGGCCCTTTAACTCCAGACGGCGAATCTACGGATTTCCTCTCCCTTTAACCCTTGTGATGCAGCGTAGATAAGGTAGGCAAGATGGGGAAGGGACCAGGGAGATTAGTAAACAAAGACGAACACGAAGATTCTTTGTGTTGTATGCCTTTGTATACGTTTTGCTGCCGCCATGTTCGTACGTTCGGTATTCGGGCTGAACAACGAAAATGCACCCTTCATGTTCGCCCGAATACGAATGCACAAGTCTAGTAAAAACTACATGCGAACAATACAAATAAATGAGAATTAATTAATTATTTCATCTCAACACTTCTGAGAAGAATAGAAGTAAAACAGCATTGTATTTCTTGATTGTATTCTCAACATTTTGCTTCTTTTAAGGACTTTTACAAACCCATAGGTCTAGCAAAATAGATATATCTCTGTATCTCAGACAGGTAATAGAGCATTCAGTATCATATGATCCAATTATATTCTTGGTTGAGGAGATAAGAGTGCAGAGGCAAGCTGTGTGTACATTACAACACCTACATAAGAAGGATAACAAGATAACTTTGCAACTGCAGACAGAAAAATAACCCTTATCATTTCTGAAACAGATAAACATCCAGAGATGGGAATTGAGAGAATCAATCCATTTTTGCTCTGTTGTCCATGGATTCTGAGCTCATAAAATGAGTTATATTAAAATACAAAATAAATAGCTTTTTGCTTAAACACGCTTTGGTAACGTCACAAAAAAGGCTTACATGACTAATGACCTAGGGGGTCCTAATCGGTCTTAGATTCAGTTTTCCATAAATTTCATATAATTGATATCAGATGCTAGACATGGAAAATAATATGTATATGTTTGTAATGATCTCATTATCTGCATTGTAGTTTTGCAATTATTATTAATGTGCAATAAATTGAACTAACACAGCTTAACGGACATTGAGATAAATGAAATCCTTGGCAATTTCATATCTCCCCTAGTGGGAATGAGAAAGGAAGGTAAAAACCTATTTTGCAGTGGTGTTCAATGAGGATATGATAGAAGGCACATAGCTGTTATAACATTAATTAGTGTTAGTGCATCAGAAAAGGACAGAGCTGCTTGAAAAAGGCTTCTAATCTACTGTCACAAAACATGCTATTACAGAAAGTATGCAAGCCAAGAAAACCTGTAGTGTCACCATGAACTTATTATTTTCTACATCTACAGTAAGAGACTTACATTTGAAAGAAAATCATTTTTAAAATAAATGTTAGGCAAGGGACCCAACATAAGGCACGCCAGTGCATGGGGTCTTCATTCCCCTGATCCCAGGGGGTCATCTAATTATATATTTTAATATTGGTTTATTAATATACAGTATGCTAGAGGTCTACATGTGTTACATAGGACATATTGGACAATGATATTGACTTTTTGGCCCCTGAGTCGTTATCTTTTGATATGTCTGTAGCATATAGCTGGATGGGCCACTGTGGGGTTGAGCCCAATTCTTGGGGTAGCTTTCCTTCCAGTATTTGAATGCCCATCAGTAATGGGCGAGTCCCACTCAGGACCTAGCTTAGCTGACTCACTCATATGTACTGTGGCAAGAATGAGGTTTCTAAATGTCAGCTTTCATGGCAGGTTAAGGTCTATGGTGTAGCTCATGAAGTGAATGCACAGGCCTTACATGGCAATACATATGGTGTAAACATTCATTCTCCAATCAGAACAGTCCTTACAAAAGTGAGAATAAAGTTTCCATCTTTATAGCAACCTCTGGTCACAGGATTGCTGGAAGCCAATAGAAATTGTCTGCACTCAGTCCTATATTAATGATGTAAGGTCTTGTTCTCTTTATGTAAGGGCAACGGCTAGCTGCTGCCATTTTTATAGATGGAATAAAAACAAGACTCTTTTCACTGGCAAAGCCTATGTAAACTTAAAGAGCTCAAAATGGACATTATTCTCCTAGTTTCCATATTTAGTCTAAAACCCAAATGTATAATTATTTAATCTATCTTAATGCTGAAATGATAGTTTAAGTATTATATACTTCATGGGGCACACAAAAAATATGGGAACTAAATAAAAATTACAGTTTATTATTAAAAAAACACTTAGCTATAATCACAATTTAATGTTAAAAAAACACATAGCCATCAGAACCTGTTTAAATATGTATTCTGATATAACAATATACAATATAACAGTATCTCATCTTACTATAGGGTAATCACATCGGCCATGTTTCCAGGACACATATAATTTTTACATATTGCTGACCAGTACAAATAAAATGAGGACTTAAATATATGAAGGAGCTGTGTTACGGAGGGCCTTTACAAGGTTAGTACAAGGATTTTAAATTCTTAAGGTAATAGGGAGCCAGTGGAGGATTTCACAGAGTGGGGAAGCAGAAGAAGAGAGGTAAGCGTAGCAGCAGCATTTAGGACAGACTGCAGAGGAGAGAGTTGAGACAGTGGAATGCCAGGTTTGAGTCAAGGATGACCCCAAAGCATCGGGCCAGGTTAGTAAAAGAGATGTCTTGTTGTTAATGGTGATAGAGAATTCAGGTCATGGGAATGAGGTGAAAGGAGAGAAGATGATGAGTTGAGTTTTAGAAAGATTAAGCTTCAGGTAGCTTTGTGATATTTATGAAGAAATAGCAGACAAGCAGTTTTTAATACAGGACATGAGAGACGGAGAGACATCAGAAGAAGACATGTAGATTTGGGTATTATCTGCATATAGATGATACTGGAGGCCAAATGAGTTGATTAGTTTGCCAAGAGATGAAGTATAAAGAGAGAACAGCCGAGGGTCAAGGACTGAACCTTGTGGGACGCCAACCGAATGTGGAAGGGGTCATGATGTCTTCCCAGAGAAGCTGACAGAGAAGGAACGTTTAAACAGTTATGAGGAGATCCAAGAGAGGGCTGTATCTCGAATGCCTGTAGAGGAAAGTGAGTCAAAAAGAAGGTAGTGATCAACAGTATCAAAAGCAGCAGAGAGCTCCAAGAGTGTTGGAGGGAGAAGTGATCTTTTGCTCTGTATTTGATGGAGGCTAGCCTCACTCCAACATAAAGCAACTAAAAATGGATAGCTCAGGGTAGCCTACCTTGGCAGGGTATGGAAATATATGGCATAGAACATAGGCATACATGCTAACACCGTACACTGACACACGTATTCAAATTCACTCTCATGCCATCCATACACATATATACACAATCCAACACCATACACTAAAATACACACATATTCTCTCCCCCAGTTCCTCTCTTCCCCTGTCCCCTTATCCCTATTCTTTGGTGTAGCCATCAGGAGTGGAAAAACTAGGGATTTAATCTCCTCTAAACTGACCAAGCCCCAGCATAGCACACAAGCCCAAGTACAACGGTGTTGTATGATCGCGCCTAGGAGCAGTTACATTAGCCCTACTTTTTTGGTGTGTCCTTTTTTAGGGGTTATTTTTTAATGATTTTTTTTAGGTGTTAGTTTTTAATTTTATTACATTTAGGTTTGTTGTCACTGTTATTTATTACAGTGTCACAAAGGCTCTTCTTAGAGCTATTAACCCCTTCCTTGCCCTAGATTAGTGCTCAGGCATTGATCAGGTTGCAACAGCACTTGTTTGCAGATTCTGGGACCACTGACAGCATCAGATTTTGATGTATTTCAGTTCACAGACACATCTTGTGGCGGTGCTGCTGAGGTGTGGGTAGCGCCTAATCGTTATATTCCAGTGATCCCTCCTTTTACTGCAGTTCCTTGCATCAATATTGATGTAACAGGATTTACCTTATTGCAGTTTGTGAAGCTTTTTTTTGGGAGATGATGTTTTGGGAGACATTGTCTCACAATCTAACCTTAATGCCCATTAGTACTGTGCTGCTGGCACTAATTATTTTTGGACAAAGCAACCATGGGCCCCCATTGACGTGCCAGCATTATAAAAAAAACCTTCATCCGCTCCTAAAGAACTGTGTGTGTTTCTCACAACATCTGTCACAAACCAGGCTACAAAAGGGTAGACCTCAGCTCTATGTCAAGAGGAGATCTTGGCATTGAAGTTCAGGGACAAAAAGGAAGTGTGCACGCTGAGAACCACCCACAATGAGAGGCATGCTCAGGCTTCAGCTCCAAGCCATTTCATGGATCTTGTACCAGGATGTACCTGGTCCCCAGGTGAATATGGAGGAAACAGAATTGGGACTATTCATTTTATTTTTAAAGTCCCCCTATAGAAAAAAGCAGACCTCTCCCAAAAAAAATGTAGAGTATGCTATGTAGAGTAGGCATCAAAGAACGAACCCTGTCCAGAATGCCCTGGAAAATGTGCACTCTGCATCAGTAACCTCTTCAAGCTGTACCACACAGTTGCCCATTTTAATTTTTTTTCCTGCTCCAGGCTTTTGATTTAAAAAATAATTAACATTTACCGCTTTTTAGATTTATTTATTTTTAACGTTTACTGCCTAAACTGTGTGTTAGGTGGGGGGGGGGAGTGCGGAGCGTGGCGCAGGCACCACTACACAAAGTCCAGAAACGCAGTACAAAAAGGGGCAAATCCAAGAGAATAGTCGAGGTCACGGTCCAAAGGTCAAGGCAGGCAGCAGACAGCATAAACAGGAGACAAAAGCCAAAAGTTCAGTATACCAGGGACTCAAGTAATATAGAGGTCACAAGCAACACTAAGCTTAACAAAGAAGCACTGGTGTAGAGGTTTGTGGGGATTATATAGGGGCAGGTAATGAGAATTACGCCCCCTAGCACCTGATCCCCTCCACACTAAGTGCCTGTTCCCCTCCCTCTGATACACCTGAGTGGAGGGAGACAGAGCAGTATCTACCTCCTCCCCCTCCCTCTGGTGTCTGTTGGAGAGGGAGGTTACATCAACGGGGCTAAGCCCCGCCCCCTCCTCTTCGAGTACGCGGCACGTGCGAGGTACTCCGTGCACGCTGACCGCGAGGTCGGGAGCACGGCCTGTGAACGGGAGGTCCACGGGCAGGAGTAGACCTCCTGCCCGACGGTTCCCGCTACGAGGGACCCCAGAGTCTACGTGGCAAGGAGGCCGGCCGACGGGGACCGCAGTCCGAGGCGACGGACCCCGCAGTGAGGTAGGTGGTCCCCGCCGGGTCTGACACTGTGCTCTGTATATTTACCATATATTTGCACTGACAATTATTCCCTTTGTCTATTATGTAGCTGAGGGATCTCTTAACCGTGATAGATCAAATCCCTTCTTGCAAAAAAGGCCAGGCTTTCTTGCAACTTGTCCCTTCTGATAGTTGGGTACAAAATTCCAAAACTGAATTGCTCGTGTCCCAAATGTGGCCTTTAAGCCCACAAAACAAACCCATACATGGGTGGTATCACTGTACTCAGGAGATGTTGCTGAACATATATTGGTGTTGTTTGGTAGTGACATATACCAGGGGCTGTAAATTCATACCTGAAGTACACAATGTGTAAAAACACACAAAAAATACTACCACAAACAAAGGCTGGTGGTAGGATTAGTGTACGGAAATGGTTAGAATACCAGCATTTAAATTTCCAAATTTCAAAAATATATGGGTTGATTCGGTATATTTAATTGGCTGGCTTCAAAGATGTCCCAAATAGGACATGGGGCAGAATGACCAGATTTGGAAAAAAATTGTTCCCACTGACTATGCACCTCCCTACCCACTGACCTCTTCTCCCCTCACTACACTAACTTATTTCTCTGCTGTCAGTGAAGAGGATGTACATGCTCTTCTTCTTTCCTCTTGTCCAACCACATGCCCCCTTGACCCCATCCCTTCCCATCTCACCCAGTCTCTTTCATCTACCCTTGTCCCTATGCTAACTCATATCTTCAACCTCTCCCTCACTACTGGATCTGTCCCATCGTCCTTCAAGCATGCTACCATTACTCCTATCTTGAAAAAGTCCTCCCTCGACCTGACTGATCTCTCCAATTACCGTCCCATCTCTCTGCTTCCTTTCACCTCCAAGCTTATTGAAATAATTGTTTATATACAATAACTAAGTTTCTAGACTCCAACTTCCTGCTTGACCCTCTTCAATCTGGTTTTCGCCCTCAACACTCTACTGAGACCATCCTTACTAAAGTTACTAATGACTTACTCACTGCTAAATCCACTACTTTATTGCTAATACTACTGGACCTTTCTACTTTCACTGTGGACCACCCTCTTCTCCTTCAAATTCTTCATGATCTTGGCCTCTGTGATGCTGCTCTCTCATGGCTCACTTCCTACCTCTCTGATCGTACCTTCAGCGTCTCCGTCTCCACTTCCCCTCCCTCTCTCAGTTGGGGTACCCAAGGCTCAGTTTTAGGACCCTTTCTATTCTCTTTTTACACTTCCTCCCTTGGCAAACTGATCTCATCCTTTGGCTTTCAATACCACCCGTTACAACTACTGTAACTCTGTCTTAGCCGGTCTCCCTCTTAACCATCTCACCCCTATACAATCCACCATGAATGCTGCTGCCAGACTTATCTTCCTCTCACATCGCTTTACTAACGTCTCTCCCCTCTGTCAGTCTCTTCACTGGCTGCCTGTGCGCTTCAGGATTCATTTCAAAATCCTCACTCTTACTTTCAAAGCCCTTCACAGCAGTTCCCCTCCCCACATCTCCTCACTCATCTCTAAATACACTCCTAACCGGTCTCTCCGCTCATCCAATGATCTCCTTCTATCATCTCCACTGATATCTAGCTCTCATGCACGCTTACAAGATTTCTCCAGGGCTGCCCCTATCTTCTGGAATGCCCTCCCCCTGGTCTATCCGTCTCTCCCCCTGCCTTTATTCTTTTAAATAATCCCTCAAGACCCACTTCTTTACGGATGCTTACAACATAGCACATTACCGCCCTCCCATATTCCTTTAGCTCACCTTTCCTACTTCCTCTCCTGCAATACTTTTACTAGTGTGGCTGGTCTATCCCTAACAACGGCACTTTTACCTATTGTGTAATACACCCTAAATCCCTCTAGACTGTAAGCTTGTTTGATCAGGGCCCTCCTCACCTGTTGTCCCTGTTAGTCAATTTGTTATGTTACATACTACTTGTTATGTCCTGTTTACCCATTGTACAGCGCTACAGAATTTGATGGCGCTATATAAAACAGTAAATAATAAATAATAATAATTGCCCTATAACTTGCAAAAAAAACTTGTGAACATTGGGCATTTCTAAACTCAGGACAAATAGTAGAATCAAGTTAGCAGGGTTTTTTTTTATTAGCTTTTGTAGATGAGTAAAAGATTTTTCAAATAAAAGTCAAACTTTTTTTATTTTTTACCATATTTTATTAATAGTAAATTAGATGATACAATCAAAATAATGGTATCTAAAGAAAGCCCTTCCTGTCCTGAAAAAATATATATAATTTGCGTGGGTTCGGTAAATGAAAAAGAGTACAAAAATTAAAATCAGCCATTGTCACAAAGGGGTTAAATACAACAAAAAATAAATAATAGGCCAGGAAAAGTATTTAAAGTATACTGTATGATGAAATGTCATTGTTTCCCAGCACATCTGCCCCTAAACTGTTGTGTGTTTTTTGTACCATAAGTACATATATTTACATTGTAACTAATATACTTTTTTTATATTTTATATTTTTTCAGACCATGAAATCAAATTTATTCCCATATTTTTAAACTGATAAAAGAAGACCTGGAAAATTTCCAGATAATGTATTTTTCTTTTTTCTTTTTTTAACAAGATTACATATGACTAGAATAAGACTAGAAAGGCACTGATTACATGTGCCATACAGAGGAATTTTATGTTATGGAATGTTTGATCTCCTATAATAATAAGTGCTTTCTGTATGAGTACTTTTTTGTCTTGGGTTTTTTTTCCCCTGACACATTT
Organism: Spea bombifrons; assembly: GCF_027358695.1. Taxonomy (NCBI): domain Eukaryota; kingdom Metazoa; phylum Chordata; class Amphibia; order Anura; family Pelobatidae; genus Spea; species Spea bombifrons. The sequence goes on along the minus strand of NC_071087.1, from coordinate 133,490,872 downwards.
ATGAACATCTGGTCAATGTGACATTATGTGTTGAATGAACATCTGTTTGCTCTTTTCATCTGTGAAAATGTGATTATGAAAAATTAACCTTTTCCGTACTAATGGCCGTACAGTCAATTGCTCTTTCGATGTGTGTACAGACATCAAACAACTGGGTTTTTAATAAGTGAGAAAATACAATAATTCTTAAGTTCCGATCTCTATTACATTTAATTCATTCATACTAACTTACCAGTCCCCTGTTATTATAGACCTTGTGTTATTTTAGGCTTCACAAAAATACTCATATGGCTTTCATTTCGGAAACCTCCACTTATGGAGTGATCCATGAGCAAGATTCCCCAATGTCATCTTTCCGCTGCATATTCAGCTGCTTTGCATTAGATTTTGATAATGTTACATAAAACAAAAGTAATTTTTAATACAGGTTATATAATTTAAATGGGGCATGAAAATTTCCTGGGATGAAAGTGAAAACTCTATTCAGTGTAGTATATGGTGATTTCCTGCAAACGTAATTATGGTATAGGGGACATGCTAATTTATTCTTCATTGAAAAATCTGCAAGGAACTGGAAGACTCTTTCGTACTGATACTGATCACACTGCAGACTGCATAGATTTCCATGTGTTTCCAAATGGGTTATGGTTAAAAAACAGAAAAATGAATACATTTATAAGACAGAATTGTTATTTATAAATTTACATCATAGTCCGCAGCATTGAACAACCATGTTTTGTAAAGTGGTTTACTGACAGTATTGTCATCAATGCATGGTTGTTGTCAAAGTGTTATTTTTTTTACCTGATAAATAGTATTTTGTTCATGATATTCTTAGTTAATGATTTTTGGATTTCTGGATATAGGTTTTATTGAAGGATCTTTTTTATTTCTACTAAAGTTTGTTGTGTTCAAAAAAAAACATGTATGGTGGCCCCTGTATCAGGGACAGACTGATTTGGGGGACATAGGGGAAAGTTGTCCATTGGACTGTCCGAAAATTCTTCACAAAGAGCCAGTCTAACCTCGCAGAGACGGGAACACAGTGGGATCATGTTACGTGACCCTACAGTAAAAGCAGGGGAGCAGGGTGGGCGTGAGAGAGGGGGAGGAAGTGAGAATGTATGAATATTACAGTTAGAGTGTATGTGTAAGCGTGTGTTAGCATGAGTATGTAATTGTGTGTTAGCGAAGAATGAGCATGTGTGTGTAAATATGTGTGCCATCGCGTATGTGAGCTACTGGGGCAAGGGGACAATAGGGCCAACCCTTCCCTTCCATGTATCTTTGTGTTCACATCACTTTGAAAGAAGGAATGTTTGTCCTCAATGCAGATATAATCACTAGTGTCTCAACTTTTCTAATTCAACAAAGATTTTCTTTTTTCTATTTGAAATGCTTTTTTTTGTTTCTGAAATGGACCAGCAGGATGTAACCTTATCACAGGGCCCTCAACTAAGATATGTCGATATAGACAATATTTCCACAAGAGTATGTGAGCTGGTTCAGTTGAGAGTGAAACAAAAAAACTCTTCAAAGGAATGTCAGGCATGATTCTCTGTGATGAGTTTATACTGTGTTCTCCTGACTGGTACAGACTACAGATGAATGCAGCTTTCAACAGAACAGTTTTTATTCCATGCAGGTTGGGGAAAATAACCATGTCTTTGATTGACAGTTATACAGTCTGTCTTTGGCCTGGTACACTGATATCCATACCACTGACCCACAACCAGGAAGTCTTGCTGAGAGCCAGACCATCCCCTTGAGATGTAGGACAAAGAAGCAATTGCTGGGAGCTTTAGTTGCATACAGCTGGTTCTGTCAATCCAAAGAGAGATAAACATATGAATGCAGCCACCCCTTTAATTGCCAACAGTATCATGGTAGATCCAGTTAACTGGTTTCTTTAACCCTTTGTGTTTCAGAAGGTTAGCTGAAATGTTGCATTGTCCAATTCCAGAACAGGAAAGAACATTAGGAGATCTTGTAATTTCCATATGCATCAGATAATAAAAATCTAATACCGCATACTGCTCAATTTAATATACTGTATTGGCTAGATTATAGGCCGCACCCAATTAAAGGCTGCACCCAATTATAGGCCGCACCCTTAAAGTTTGGTGCTATTTTGAAGAAAAAAATATTTTTAAAGAAAAAATACACATTAGTGGAAGGGTAAAACAATATTTTACCTAATGAACTGGAATACATGTATTTTAACATTTTTGGTATCTATTATGCAGTTAGTCAGCAAAGGTTATATACAAACAGAAATTTGGAAAACCAATAGCCATTTTAAGGTCCTCCCCTTAATGCATAATGCACCTTACTTATAGATGTACCCCTCTGCCCCCCAGATATGCCACTCTGCCCCCCAGATATGCCACTCTGCCCCAGCAGCAGAGATGAAGATCCCCCGGCAGCCTGTATCCTCTTCTCTGGCAGCCAGAGGACATCTGAGCTCAGACGTCCACCGGCTGCCAGAGATGAGGATCCTGGTCCCCTGCAGCGCTGCGGGAAATGAAAAAGAAAAAAAAAACCTGCCCAGTGCCCGGAACTGCATGTCCCGGACGTCGGGCAATACGAATTGCGCATCCCTGAATCTTAACCCCAATTATAGGCCGCACCCCCACTTTAAAGACTTGAAGTGTGGAATTTTTTCTTAATCCTTTTATCTTGTGTTTGGTGTTAGGATTTCTACCTTTTTTCTAGTGCCCTATGCAAATGTACCCACCGGCGTGCAATTGCCTTCTACCATAGGTAAGGACATCATGGCAGTGCGCTAGCCAGCTGCCTAATTTCCTATATGTCAGTACTGCCTCTGTGCATCATGGAATTTAGTTGGACATTGTGAAAAGGATAAATAAATTAGATACCCCATAAATATTTTGCCAAGTGTATTCTGAAGTTCCTGTAACTAGTATACATAGGGAATTTGTCTAAGATATTAAAGGTTGTTGTGAGATATTAATCATCACAAACATCTGTCAGCTTAATGCTTTTCATCTAGACTTGTTCCAGTTAAGTCTTCGTGTTAGTCTTTGCGCTTGTCTTCGTTTCGGGCAAATATTCGCAAACGGTCTTTGTATTTGTTTTTTTTTGTTTGTTTTCTGCCGCTTGCCATGGAAATAGTGTGAAACGGTGATGAAATCAATAAATGAAGACGTAGAAGAAGTTGAACAGGGAGTTTGAGACCAATTTTACGTACTTGCCTAACATTTGCAGCTCACCTACAATGGCATACTTACCTAGAAACCGCATTTGATGGGACTGTTGGCAGGTACACGGATGGTGGGTTAAAAACTCAAAATAAGCTTAGATTTAGACTTATAGGGTTAATGTAAGGTTAAGGATAGTAGTAGTGCACTGGTTTGGTTAAGGATCTATTACCGTATTTGCTCGATTATAAGATGAGGTTTTTTCAGAGCAAATGCTCTGAAAAATACCCCTCATCTTATAATCGGGGACGTCTTATAATCAGACCTCAAATAGGTCTGACTATGAGACTAAGATCCAGATCCCCCGCAGCGCTGCAGGGGACCTGGATCCTCCTGTCTTTTGCCCCCCCCAAACTTACCGGTGCTTCTGACTCCCCGGTCATGTAGCCGGGGCAGTGTGTAGATGTCTACACGATTCGTATAACGGGTAGAACTACATGGACTTACCTTAATTGGTTAAAAAAAGCCCAGGACATTGCGAGACAAAAATAAAAAAAATAAAAAAAAATATAATGGAAATAATCCTCTTCTCTCCTCTGAGGTTCTCCCCCAATCAGGGCCGGACTGGCCCACCGGGATACCGGGAAATTTCCCGGTGGGCCGGAAGGTCCGTGGGCTGGGCGACCATGAAGACAGCCGCTGAGCTGCCCCCCCAGGCTGCCCGAAAACTAATCAAAGCAGCCGCTGGGTGCTAATGCGGCCGGCCGCCCGGCCGGCATCAGCACCCAGCAGCCGTGTGCGATGGCCGTCTAGTGATGGGAGCAGTGTGAGGGGTGAAAGCTCCGCCCCCTCGCACTGACCTTTCACCCCTCACGCTGCTCCCACCACTATGCGGCCATCAGATTGCTGGGAATGTAATCTGAACGGCGGATGCGTGCTGATGCCGCCGGCCGGCTCTGCTTTAATACTTTTTTTTTACTTTATATGGCAAGCCGATCCAGCTTACCATATAAATAAAATAAAAAAAGTGTTAAAGTAGCTCCGGACGGCGGCATCAGCACGCATCGGCCGTTTAGATTACATTCTCGGCAGTCTGATGGCTGCATAGTGATGGGAGCCGCGTGAGGTGGAAGCTCCGCCCCCTCGCACTGCTGCAGCACCGGATGTCAGGTCAGTGGCATCCTGGCTGTCAGCATAGAGGAGAACAGTGTGCAGCTACCAGGAAGTCAAGAGAAGTAGAAGGTGAGTAAAATAATGTATTTTTTGTACCGTATAATGTTTTTTGTATTTGTTAAAAACAAAAAAAATCGGCATGTGTGTGTATGTAAGTGTGTCCCCCTATATGCCACTCTGCCTCCAGAAATGCCTTATATCCCCCTATATGCCACTCTGTCCCATGATATGCCTTTTAACCCCCTATATGCCAGAGTTGCATATAGGGGTATAAGGCATTTCTGGATGCAGAGTGACATATAGGGGGTCAAAAGGCATATCTGGAGGCAGAGTGGCATAAAGGGGGTTAAAAGGTATATCATGGGGCAGAGGAGCATATAGGAGGGTATAAAGCATATCGGGGAGGCAGAGTGGCATATAGGGGCATAAGGCTTTTCTGGAGGCAGAGTGCCCCATGATATGCCTTTTAACCCCCTTCATGCCACTCTGCCTCCAGAAATGCCTTATACCCCCTATATGCCACTCTGTCCCATGATATGCCTTTTAACCCCCTATATGCCAGAGTGGCATATAGGGGTATAAGGCATTTCTGGATGCAGAGTGACATATAGGGGGTCAACAGCATATCTGGAGGCAGAGTGGCATAACGGGAGTTAAAAGGGATGTCATGGGGCAGAGGGGCATATAGGGGGTTAGAAGGCATATCATGGGACAGAGTGGCATATAGGGGGTATAAGGCATTTCTGGAGGCAGAGTGGCATATAGGGGGTTAGAAGGCATATCAGGGGGCAGAGTGGCAAGCCTGGGGGCAGAGGTGCATAACTCGGGGGTAGGTTGTCAAATGAAAGGAAATAAAAACCAAACATGTCTCAATCATAGCTTTTATTAAATATGGAAAAAAATAGTCTACATGAATTAATAAAGAAATAAAAGTTTCTTACCAGAATATCGTGAAGAATAATGTGATCACTGTTTTGTTCCACTGAATAAAATGGAACTCTTTCATCTAAAAATGTTCGCAGTAGTAAATGTTTTCACCCCATTATGTGTAATGTATTTCATTTATTAGGGCCTTTTAACACTTTTGCTTTCTGGCATTTTAATACAAATAATGAGATAAAAAGAATGGCACATAGTGTGACTCGGGTGTGTATAAGGGGTGCGTGTGGTTAAAGAGCTTCACCGTGAGATAAACAATATGGGGCTGGTCTCCAAATTTTTCCAGGGCTGCTTTTCAGTCCCAGTCCGGCCCTGCCCCCAATGTTTATTTGAAACAATATATTTATATATTTATATTTGCGTCTGTCTTTATGTATGTCGATTATATATTAGACTCTGAATGTTTCTAAAATAGATGTATATTCATGAATTTTCTGTCTGTATATTTTATAATTTTCTAATAAAAAAAAAAAAAAAAAAAAAAAGATGTCTACACGATTCGTGTAGGCAAGGAGGTGCGAAGCGGGGGTTGTCTGCGTCCATCGTGCAGACCTTCCCCGGCTGTCAGAGATCAGAGTTCCCACCACCGGTGTCAGAGATCAGAGTTCCGCGCACCAGTGCAGGGAATTCTCTCTGACAATCGGGGAAGGTCTGCGTGATGGACGCAGACAACCCCCGCTGCTAACCGCACCTCCTAGAGGGTTAAAAGGCATATCACGAGGCACAGTGGCATTTAGAGGGTTAAAAGGCATATCATGGGGCACAGTGGCATATAGGGGGTATAAGGCATTTCTGGGGCAGATGTGCATAACTGGGGGGCAGGTTGGAAAATAAAAGGAAATAAAAACAAAATATTTTTCTCAATCATAGCTTTTATTAAAAAAAAAAAGTTTACAAGAATTAACATTTACTGGTAAAACTTTTTTCCTATAGGGTTCTTTTTTTCCTAAATTAATATTCTGATTTTGGGGGGTCGTCTTATAATCGAGCAAATACAGTATTATCAAATTTTTTATTTATTAGGTGTTATTAAATGCATGATATCACAAGAGTGAGCTGATTGGACAAACGAAGGTCAGCTCACTCGATCAATGTCCCTCCTCCTCTTTCAAGAAATGGCGGACGCAACGCTAAAACTAAGATAAACACAATTTGCGTTTCTTTTGATTTATTCTATCTTACTTTCCATCCTAAACCTTGCATCCCAGTGCCAATTGTGCCCCATTCTACCCCTAGCCAGCCTCAATACTGTGAGCAAAACCAACCATTCCTCCTCTCTTTCATATTTGAATGATAATTTAACCATTTTGTTAAAGATTCAAATATATATATAAAAAACATTCAAATAGTTTATTATGAAACGGAAATACAATTATTTTTAACATTTTTATTGATAACATTTGTTTATAAATAATTGCAAAGTATGCTGTTACCCAATAAGTATTGATCACCGTCTATGCTACGTCCCTGTAGACTACATCAACAGCATCTGTTAGCATCAGTGCTGTAGTATAATAAAAGATAATAACACAGCGATTTTACTTCTTGCTCATTTACTCATCTGCTGGAAACTTTCCTTTCACATCTAGACCTTAACTGTTTTAGAAATGGATAATCTGCTTTACTTTTTAACTTTAATACTTGTATGGTTTCATATTGATTTTTTTCTGATTGCATTCTAGCAACTGAAACCACATGTTATCTAAAACTTCAAATAAAGTACAGCATCTGCAGCCAACCATGAGATGAACTGGTACACAAGAGTGAACTCCATGTACCTGACAGTACCACTCTCTGATAATTTATTGATAGCTGGGGAAGACAAAACAATTCTAAAAATAAAGGAACCATAGGGAGGCAACAGAACAGTCAATGAAAAATAATAAATAAAATTTAAAATGAAAAGTTATTAGAAACTGTACAAAACCTGCTATGGTCTATAATTTACATACATTTCCACATCTCTGTGGATGAATAGATGAATACATATAGAATAGAGTATAAATTGCTAAAATATAAAAAATATTATTGGACCTAATAGGTCCAGTATTAGAACATTGCTTTACATAAACTGTATATAACATATATACCGTATTTGCTCGATTATAAGACGACCCTGATTATAAGACGACCCCCCAAAATCTGAATATTAACTTAGGAAAAAAAGAAAAAGCCTGAATATAAGACGACCCCAAAGGAAAAAAGTTTTACCCGTAAATGTTAATTCATGTAAACTATTTTTTTTAATAAAAGCTATGATTGAGAAAAATATTTTTTTTGTTTTTATTTCTTGTATTTTCCAACCTGTCCCCCAGTTACGCACATCTGCCCCCAGGCTTGCCACTCCAATATGGCACTGTGGCCCATGATATGCCTTTTAACCCCATTCTGGCATTTAGGGGGTTAAAATGCATATTATGGGGCAGAGTGGCATATAGGGAGGTATAAGGCATTTCAGGAGGCAGAGTGGCATTAAGGGAGTTAAAAGGCATTGTATAGAGCACTCTGCCTCCAGAAATGCCTTATACCCCTATATGCCACTCTGCCATTTAGGGGGTTAAAAGGCATATTATGGGGCAGAGTGGCATATAGGGAGGTATAAGGCATTTCAGGAGGCAGAGTGCTCTATTATATGCCCCCTTAACGCCACTCCAGAAATGCCCTATGCCCCCATTTAACACACACACACACCCTATACCCCCATTTAACTAACTAACACAAACACACACACACACACACACTCTCTCTCTCTCTCTCCCCCCCTTCCCCCGCTCTCCCCCCTCTCTTACCAGTGCTTCCAGCCGGGGCAGCGGGTTGACGTCGCCTTCTGCTGCAGCCGGAAGGAGGTGTGGCTAGCAGCGGGGGTTTGTATGCGTCCGTCGCGTATACTTTCCCCGGCTGTCAGAGATCAGAGTTCCCCGCACCAGTGCGGGGAACTCTGATCTCTGACAATCGGGGAAGGTCTATGCGACGGACGCAGACAACCCCCGCTGCTAGCCACACCTCCTTCCGGCTGCAGCGGACGTTGTCTACGCGGATCGCGTAGACGTCAACCCGCTGCCCCGGCAACACAGCAGGAAGCACCTGTAAGTGTGTGTATGATGGGGGGGGTCGGGTGAGACAGGAGGATCCAGGTCACCTGCAGCGGTGCGGGGGATCTGGATCTTAGTCTCCTAATCAGACCTCTATTTGAGGTCTGATTAGAAGACGACCCCGATTAGAAGACGAGGGGTATTTTTCAGAGCATTTGCTCTGAAAAAAACCTCGTCTTATAATCGAGCAAATACGGTAATTTATATATAAATGCATCCTATTCTTTAAATGGAATATCCTTGGGGGAAACTACCAGTGAGAAGGATTTAGGAATAACGGTTGACAACAGACTTGACAACAGTGCGCAATGCCAGCAAGCAGCTGCAAGGGCCAATAAGGTTTTGGCATGCATAAAAAGAGGTATCGATTCAAGGGAGGAGGACATCATCTTGCCTCTTTACAGGTCATTGGTAAGACCTCACCTTGAATATGCGGTACAATTCTGGGCACCGGTCCTCAAAAAGGACATTATGGAACTAAAAAAAGTGCAAAGGAGGGCTACAAAATTAATAAGGGGATTGGGAGATACTAGTTATGAAGAGAGACTAAAAAAGTTAAAATTATACACGCTAGAAAAACTGCGTCTCAGAGGGGATATAATAACATTATATAAATATATGCAGGGCCAATATAAAGAGCTCTTCGGTGACCTGTTCATTAACAGAAATATACAAAGAACGAGAGGTCCCCCTCTGAGACTGGAAGAGCGCAGGTTTCATAGACGACAAAGGAAGGGATTCTTTACAGTGAGGACAATAAAGGTATGGAATTCACTGCCAAGAGGAGGTGGTGTTATCAAATACACTAGATACACTAGGGGTCTGGATATTTTTTTTTTAGAAAGACATGACATGCAGGGCTATAAATAGAATAACATTAATATTTTAGAGCTTCTTGATCCAAGGAGAAATCCGATTGCCTCTTGGAATCAAGAAGGATTTTTTTCCCCTGATGGCAGAATTCAAAGTAGCTTAATTAGGGTTTTTTTTGCCTTCTTTTGGATCAAGAATAGGAGGGTTGATGGACTTTTTCAACCTTATGTACTATGTAACTATGTAATTTGGACACAACTTGCCAGGGCTCATCTGTAATAGGTACTACTACATATAACCATTGTATTCATAATGTTCAGGTTACTGACTTAATTATCTGTCACTCTTTATAAGAAAGTAATGTAATACATGCATATTTTGCTTTATATTGTGTTGTTTTATATTCCCATGGAAGAAATATGCTTTTTGGTGTCAAGCCTAGTCTTACTTCACATTTCTGTTCTTGTGAGGTCTGCGACTGGGAAGATTAGTATCCCACGGGAACTAATCTGAGTAAGATTAATAATAGTCTTTCACCAATGTTATATATTTGCAGTAAAGTATATCTTTATTCTGGGTGGTTTAACATTGATTCCAAACTTTATGTGTAGGTGTTGGAATTAAATTCTCTATGAAATTATATTTGAACTGGGACTTGTTCTTTGTATTTAACTAAACTCTATCTCTATTTATTATTTACAGTTGTGAGCTACTGTGATGGCTGCAATTTCATGGCAGATAAGAATGATTCAGCCCATCTATTCTGCCCATTTTCCCAAAAATGCAATCCTTAATCACTCTTTGCTCCCTTAGTCTGTTCTGCAACATCCTGCAAACCATTCATCATTTTGGTAGCCCTCATCTCAACTCTCTCCAGAAACCCAATATCCTTCTGGAGATGGGGGTCTCCAGACCAGAACACAATGCTCTAGTTAAGGTTTGATGGAAGATCTGTAATGTAGCACAAATTCCCCCTCTATCTATCCAAACACTACAATTTATATATGATTCTTCCATAAGGGTCCGTGTCAAATGCATATTTATATATATGGCTTCTTTTCTGCTCTGTTTTTTCTTTTTACTTATGCAGTCAAAAAATTGTTAGATCTCGTTGCAGTTAACCCTTGCTTTTTTCTAATCTTGCAAACCATTTACCTCCAGGTATTTATCAGTTTGTATATTTAGCTACTGATGTAAGACTTACCAGTCTGTACTTGACTGAAGAGATGAAGAGGTACTACAATTACCAACTTCCAATCAACTACTGGACTTGTTAAATAAGTCAGCTAATGGTTTTGCCTGGACACTCTGAAGCTCTCTGCAAGTTCTCTGTGGGTCCTATGGATTAATCTGCGTTTTACTTGTTCAAGTAGAACTTCTTCCTCTGTAAGCACATGCATCTCTGTTTCTCTTTTCTAACCAACATACCTTCCATTTACCTTCCTCAGTAGAAAATTAATAAAAGTATTTATATAAATGAGGATAAAGATGTAGCCAACTAGAAATAACTTCCTTCATTTGTCTTTGGTCTAATTATTTCTTGTTTACGTTTTCTCCTTTCACACTGTGTGTGCTACAAATTGCCTTCAATTAACTAAAAATGGTGAGGTTAGTTAAACATATTTAGTATATACCGAAGAAAAAATGTTTTAATTTGTTTCAAAGATTGGTATTCTGTAACACTTTATGATTTGCTGTTGTTATGTCAACTCCACTTGTCAACACAAGGACTAATAGTGAAAAGCATAGTTATTGGAAGACAAATTACGATAACCTAAATGCAAAATAACCGGTGGTGCTTAAGTGTTTTAGAACAAATATATTGTCGCTATTAAATAATAAGCCTTGTCTCTAAAAACACAGTCTTGCTACCAATGAACCATATGGGTGTTTTAAAATTATGTAATTATGTTTTTGCTGGCATAACAGTTTGATGCTAGCACTTACAGGGTTGTGAAATAATTGAGTTATATTAGGCACATCTGTGCGAGCCACAAATTCAGCCTTAGGCCTAAACTTGATTACTGGTTGGATTCCAAGTTTTACACAAAAAAAAGAGAAGTTTCGCCTTACCAAGAAATCATAACTAATGCAGATAAAGTATTGTTAGAAAGAGAATATAATTTTCCTTTAGCGGCAGCAACAGGAATGGAATAGAATTTTTTTTTTTTTACAAAAGAAAATGTAAGTAAGTTCCAAAAGTATTATTCAAAATATACTGTGTATTGTGTAGAGGCAAATGCAGCAGGCTAGAACAAGAGGTCATTAAAACTCAAGGTTATGTATTGTCTAATCAACCATTGACCCTTTAGTTAATATTTATTGGATTAGTAAAGGAGCCACCTAAAGTCTTAGCAAAATATGGTCATTAATCAGACAGGTTGAATTACAGATATGAATAAGACAATTATAGCCAGGGTACTATAAACAGTCAGGGTACGATTAACAGACAAAAATAAAGTAAACATTTGCAATAGATAGCTTGCATATGGGTGTAATGAACTGCAACAAGAGCCGGACCGGGGAGATTGATCCACAGTGCAGTACTAAGGAAGCGACACAGATACAGGCAACAGCGGGAAGCGAAGTCAATACAAGCCAAGATCAAGAGCAGGAGCAGGCAGGATAATCAGGAACAAGTCAATTGTCAAAACATGAATAAATCACAAGCAGATGTATTCGTGTTTTGACCATTAGCTTGTTCCTGAATATCCTGCCTGCTCCTGCCCTTGACCTCAGCTTGTCTTTGACTTTGCTTCCCGTATTGGTGTCTGCTCTGCCGCTTTTGCCTGTATCTGGCAACAGCCGGACTGTGGATCCACCCTGCCAGTCTGGTTCTCGAGACAGTTGGTTACAATGAGTCATCAGGTATAAGGTGCAGTTTTCCGATCTCCAACAGGCTTCCAAGCACAAGCACAAAGGGATTGTGAATAGATGAGTCCTCATGTAAAAACATTTAATAATTGTGTGGGTTTCAGCTAAAGCATTGTATTATTTAGATAATGCTTTGTTAACAAAGATAATGCTAGATATTGAGAGTTCCCCTTTTAAATAATGCATAAAATACCAGAGGCTGAACAAGAAAGACCCCAGCCAAGGATATTGTCTATAACTCATAAAGCTTGTGAACCATGGCATCAATTGAAATATAATTCATTAAAAAAAAACATATTATTTTACAGAGTGTGTTAAAATGCAAGTTACAAAATTACAATTCTCAAAGAGATCAGAAGAGCAAACTACAGAAGCCAATTACATTGATAAGCAGTTTTTTTTGGCAGTTAGACTACTATATGAGGCATGAAACCCCTACACAATGCAATGTACATTGATAAGCAGTTTTCTGTTGGCAGTTAGACTACTATATGAGGCATGAAACCCCTACACAATGCAATGCTAAAACAAAAAATATTCAGACTATGACATATCTAAATGTTTTACCCTTGAAAAATTATGAATGTTATCATAACATTGTTTTTTTCTACTCCTAAATTAAAGAGCAAAAACATTGTTTAACTTTTTTGTTGATAATCCACAAATATACAATTCGTATATATTTTACACACTCATGCCAACACACATGCACATACAGTACACTCACTAACATGCCCTTACACATACGCATACATGCTCTCACACATATATCTACACAACCATGCATGCACACCCATATACACATCCATGCTCATACACTTCCACATACATATACATGCTCAGACACAAACATACATGCATGCATGCATGCAAACTCGCATACACTTTCCGTCCTTCCCACACTCACCCCCCACAGCTGAACTTTAGATTTTCTATGCTGTGTGCTAACAGTCTCACTTCACCCCCAGGGTCACATGACCTTGTATTATGTGACTACATTCTGTTTCTGCCTTCATAAGCCAGGGGGCAGGAACAGACCGTGGTTACATGGTGATGGCAAGCGGGGCAGAGCACTCCCTCTTCGTATGCCACTGCATCCTCAGCATTCATTTGAAGCCGGTTAGAGGGAGATCTATTATCTACCTTGTGGGCCCATAGTATGCTTTAGCCCCAGCGTCGCCATTCAGGGCTATAAAATAGAGACTCAGAGCTTCAGGCCCGGAAGCCCCCAAGCAACACCCCTGTTGTTTTTTCTTGTGTATTTTATTTCTCACATCTACTATAGCTCTCAGTAACATTAGGATTACGTTTAGTAGTGTATATATACCTTGGTTGATGCTCTACACCTGGCCCAAGGCAAAGCCTCTAGCTGCTCCCTGGATAGCCGCTGTCCCTACTGCTGAGCATTGTGATATCTATCTACCCATTCATTCCACATATTATGTAGCTGATTTTCTTTTTTTTCTTATTTTGCATTAATTGTGTCATTTTTTCTCTTGAAGCCAATATGTTTGTTTTTTTTTCGCTTTTGTCCCTTTAAAAAATGTTATGTTTATTTAACATTATCAGGATCCTTGGTAATTAAAAGTTGTTTGTTTCCCAGTAAATAGTTAACATTTCAAGAGATCCACATTAATACCAAAGGTCCACTGATTATACAGAAAGGAAATCTATACTATATTTTGGACATTCTTATTTTGTATTCATCCTTCTATCCTTTCTTTGAAACTCTGAGAACCACGTTGAAACTTTAATAACCATGTTTCCATGCCTATCTCCCTAATAATTACAGAAAATTTAGAAAATTGTTCTTGTATAATAATTAGTAATAGTAAAATGCATGTAAGCTTCAAGTAATGTCTAGTCTAGAAGCATGAAACTTAATTAGGCAGTGACACATTGTAGTTCACAAAAGCACTCTCTGTAATTTCATTAGCCAATGTGATTCTGTACCTGGATACAAAGAAGCAAATTGCAGTTAATACAGAGACAGTGAACTTTGAATCTAGTTTTCAGAGGTTTGCGCAACAGAACAGGGTTACTTTTCAAAAACAAGTCAGAAGTTATTGTTAGGAAGTTGTTAAATCGGCTTGACTTGCATATATAAAAAATATGCTGTACGCTGTTAAATACGATAGACTGGAAGAAAGCTGTAAAACATATGTAAGTATTATTTAATGCAGAGCAGGGGTGGACTGGCTATTGCTCACAATGTTCATATGTCCGGAAATTCGGTGCCTTCTGACAAATCTAATATACTTCTATTATCTTTTTTTTGTGGCAAATCCTGTCTTCTACCATGCATCTATCAGCCAGGCAAAAGCAGCGTGTATCCAGCAAGCAGCCTCATGCATGTCATATATCTTCTACTGTCCTTAAAGTGCAGGACTACTTTTAATCCATAGTCCATTCTTGATGCTGAGCATCATAAGTATTGCTACCATACAAGCAAACTAAAGAAGCACTCCAGCTCTATTTTCATGCTAAGCGCTTTTGCAGATACTCAAAATGTCTCCACTCATTTTGCTGCATGCAAATTGGTGGAGACATTTTTGAGTTATTCTTAAAGCTGCCTCTACTGAAAGCAAGGGGCATAACTCAATATGCCTCTCCGCATGCTAAGCAGAACTGATAATTTGCTAGCATAAATGTGCTGCTTGTCTCTTCAATATAAAGAGCTTTTTCTCTAATGCCAATAACGAAACATTGCATGCAACATTCAATATATCTGATTTTGTCAGCCAACCACATTTTTTACATCTGGGAAGTAAACGTTAAGGTTGGGTAACAGACCAATAGATCATCGGCATATGTAAAGATCTTTGATAGTGGGAAAATCCTGAATATCTGACTCACACTTAAGGGTCTTCCCAGGGTTCATCAAAAGGAAATATATTCCCAAACCCTATTTTTTTTATTATTTTTTAAATTTGATTTCTCCCTATTCTTCCCCACTTGTTCTTTCCTTTTTTCATTTCTAAGCCCATCTCCCCCTCTTTGTTTCCATTTCTTTCCCTTCTTTATTTCCCTCCCCATCCCTGTTTTTCTTCATTATTGGTGACAACTTCAGCAGGTTCTATCAACCCAAACTTGCGAGGTCCCAATATGAAAGTGCTAAGGGCTAGCGGTTATCAATACTTCCATCTACTGCCACGAAATGACATTTAAGACATAAGATAAACAATTTTACTTTGAAGTTAAATTTTTCTTTATCGCATCACAATACAAACCATTAGCATATTACTATAACAGTATATTCCTAGTAACTTCCACGGACCTTACTGTTAATGTCATTACCTTAGTGAACATATTCTTGTTATGCATTGCTTCCAGTACCCAACAAGAATTTCTCAACACTCTTCTCCAAACACCATCCTACCTTCAACCAAAAGGATAACATAAAAAACAAAACCTTGGTCCTGTAAAGCAGCCTAAACTGTATCTTATAGTCCTGGTACTTAAAACAAATAGGTCTACAATAGGTTCACTCACAGATGTTCATACCATTGTTATAATATCACCACCAGATGGTAATCTATATTTCTTCTCCTGACCTTTCACCCTGTCTTCTTGCCTCACCGACTGTCTATCAGGAATTGCATCATAGATGGTGTCCCATTACCTAAAGCTCAACATCTCTAAAACTGAACTCATGGTAATCCCGCCATCTGCTCTGTCCACATTTTCTGACATCCCTATTACTGTTGACAACTTCACTATCCAACCAACAGACCAGGTTCGCTGCCTTGGTGTTACCCTTGACTCTGCTCTCTCCTTCATCCCTCACATCCAGTCCCTCACCAAATCCTGCCGCCTTCACCTGAAAAACATCTCCCGAATCTGCCCATTCCTCACACGATTACTAATCCACTCCCTTGTGATATCCCGTCTGAATTATTGCAACTCCCTACTAACAGGTCTCGCCCTCTCCCACCTTTCAAAGCTTTAATCCATCCTCAACACTGCAGCTAGATTATCTTCATCAGCTGCTCCACAATGCCAATCACTTAATTGGCTCCCCATACCCTTCAGAATCAAATTTAAACTTCTGACCCTGACCTATAGAGCCCTCAACAACTCTGCACCCCGTTAAATCTATATTCTCCTATCCAAATACACCCCTAACCGTTTCACTCCTCTCATGACCTGCGGCTGCCTTCTACTGTTATTACCTCTTCCCACTCCTGTATTCAGGATTTCACCTGCGCCGCACACCTCCTGTGGAATTCCCTTCCCTGTTCCGTCAGACTTTCTACCTCGTACACAACTTTCAAAACCTCTCTGAAAACCCACCTCTTCCGGGAAGCGTACAGCATTCCTTCCCATTACTCCCAGCCATCATCATAATCAAGCCATCTGAACAATCAACAGCTTCAACACATCATCGGAACCAGATCAACTCATCCCCATCCAAGCAGTTCTCTCCTATTGTCTCACTTCCCCCTCAACCACCGACTAGAATGTAAGCTCGCAAGAGCAAGGCCCTCTTCTCCTTTGTTATTGTGTGTGATTCTAAATTGTTCTACTGATTGTAACAGTGCTGCGGATCTTTATAAATAAATGTAATGTAATATACCGCATTTGCTTGATTATAAGACGACCCCCCAAAATCTGAATATTACAGTATTTGCTCGATTATAAGATGACCCCCCAAAATCTAAATATTAATTTAGGAAAAAAACAAAAAGCCTGAATATAAGACTACCCTATAAGTTTTACTAGTAAATATTAATTCATGTAAACAATATTTTCATATTTAATAAAAGCTTATACCCTCCTATATGCCACTCTGCCCCATGATATGCCTTTTAATCCCCTATATCCCAGAGTGGCATATAGGGGGTTAAAAGGCATATCATGGGGCAGAGTGGCATATAGGGGGTTAAAAGGCATTTCTGGAGATATATATATATATAACTGCTAACAGCAATCACACTCCTATCAAGCCAAGGCAGCCAGTACATGCTGGAACCTGGGGATGATAGGAGTCTGAGTACAGCCTCCCTATGCCATGCTGCCGCCACCACCCCCTTACACATCCATACTAACACACACTCATTCACAAACATTTAAATACTCATTCATTCCATTAATCACACATACTTGCTCAAAAACCCTCCCCCACCCCCTTACCTGAACTGCAGATCTCTCACTCGAAGACTTCTGCAGGGGCCCGGCTGTGCGAGCAACTTCTCTGGCCCCACCCCCAGAGGAAGGAGGGGGAGGCAGAGTTATGTTACACTCTTCTAGCTTCCTGTTCTCCTGCTGCTCGCGACCAAAGCCCGGTAAGCAGCATGGCCCCAGCGGACATTTTGAGGTCTGATTAGAAGACGACCTCGATTATAAGACGAGGGGTATTTTTCAGAGCATTTGCTCTGAAAAAAACCTTGTTTTATAATCGAGCAAATACGGTAATTTATGAAAGAAAGAAAAAGCCTGAATATAAGACAACCCATTAGGAAAAAAGTTTTACCAGTAAATGTTAATTCATGTAAACTATGTGAACAATTGTTTGTTAATAAAAGCTACGATTGAGAAAAATATTTTGTTTTTATTTCCTTTTTTTCCAACCTGCCCCCCCCCCAGTTATGCACATCTGCCCCCAGGCTTGTCGCTCTGCCCCAGAAATGCCTTATACCCCATATATGCCACTGTGCCCCATGATATGCCTTTTGACCCCCTATGTGCCACTCTGCCTCCAGAAATGCCTTATACCCCTATATGCCACTCTGGCATTTAGGGGGTTAAAAGGCATATTATGGGGCAGAGTGGCATATAGGGAGGTATAAGGCATTTCAGGAGGCAGAGTGGCGTATAGAGGGTTAAAAGGCATTTCTGGAGGCTGAGTGGCATTAAGGGGGTTAAAAGGCATTTCACAAAGCACTCTGCCTCCAGAAATGCCTTATGCCCCTCATTTAACACTCCCTCCCTCCGCCAAACTTACCGGGGACCCAGAAGCACCGTTAAGTTGGAGGGGGGCATAACACAGGAGGATCCAGGTCCCCTGCATCTGAGTCCCCGGTGCGTAGTCCGGGCAGCGTTTAGAGCTCTACGCGATTCGGGTAGACAACTTCCGCTGCAGCTACGTGAATCGCGTAGAGCTCTACACACTGCTCGGACTAAGCACCGGGGACTCAAAAGCACCGGTAAGTTGAGGGGAGGCATAACACAGGAGGATCCAGTTCCCCTGCATCTGAGTCCCTGGTGCTTAGTCCGGGCAGCGTGTAGAGTTCTACGTGATTCAGAAGCACTGGTAAGTTGGGGTGGGGGGGCATAACACTGGAGGATCCAGGTCCCCTGCAGCTGCGGGGATCTGGATCTTAGTCTCATAGTCAGAGCTATTTGAGGTCTGATTATAAGATGACCCCGATTATAAGACGAGGGGTATTTTTCAGAGCATTTCCTCTGGAAAAAAACTCGTCTTATAATCGAGCAAATATGGTAATATGGTCAGGGCAAGAAGGAAATAAATTACGTTATAATGTATTTTGGTAAAGAGATCTTTATTTAATGTCCAGTTTTTTAGTCAGTTTTTAAATTTTCTAGCTCTGACATCCAACTGTCGGAATAAGAATGGAATTGTAACACAATTCTTGAACTTTACAGTTTAAGTAAGAGTAGGATGGCAGTGACCACATGCAGCACAAGAGAGCATTAAGAAATTAATTTAAATGTTTTAACTTTAGGCAAAACACAAGTGAAGGGTGATTAGGAATATGAAAATACATCTTTCACAATGTTCATCCAATAAAGTGGTGGGACTAAAAAGCTTTTTTTAAATTTTACTTAATCCCATTTATTACAATTGCCCTAATTTTTTACAATTCAAAATTTTCAACATCTGGATTTGTTAAATACGTGTTGCTTGACATTATGCTTATTATGGAGCAGAAGGATTCAGTAATAATTGTATTTCTGTATTTTGTGTGTTCTGGGGTGCATGCAAGCATGCAAACAAGATAGCTAAAGACAGATGCAGCCACTGTTTGAAGTAGAGCAAGGATTACTGCCCAGCTTGGGGCATGCTTTTTGATTACAGAAAGATATGTACAGTATGCTGTGCAAAAATAATATGTCCCTGAATTTACAATGACCTTTATTTCGGTTTTCACACAGTGAACTGAGGACTGAGTATGGCAAGGTGGCCCTGGAACTTTAAAGTTAGCAGCTGTACATTACTTTTTAATGCTCACAAAGCGTGCAGACATGTATATCCATCCTGCATGTGCGCACTGCAGCACCCAGTATTGTGCTGGAGCTGCAGTTCGGTTAAATGTGGCCCAGCAGATATTTGCTTGGTGTGCCAGTTGGCCAGTTCAGGTCGGTCATCAGCATTAGCCAACAGTTGCAGCTTTTTGAAAAACACTATGTAGTGCTTTAAAACCTGCTAGTTTACATATATGACATTTAACACTTTACATAGTCAGGAAACTGTATATTTCATTGTTTACTTGTTTAGACATTTTAGTTATGTTAACGTCCTACATCCTGTAGGACAGCAGCTTAAAAGATGATCCATGTGCCTCTCCACCGCGTTAAAATATCTGCAACATCCTGATCCCTCCAGGTAAGGGATGGACAAGTCGAGAGGCAAAGAAGGATACTAGGCTTTATGCCTCCCTTGTGTTGTATTGTTTTCTCCCATTGGGAAAGGGATGAGGGTGAGTGGGGAGTAGGTGGCTCCCAAAGGTTATAATTTTACTAACCCACTCAACTCTTCATGGGATATGGGAAATTAAGGCCATTTGAATTACAGTTGCATGTAAAGAAATGTAAGCTACATTCATTTACTTCTACTTTAGAGAATATGAAAGCTATGCATGTTAACATGAGAGGACACGCAACTTTAGTCTTTTTTTGTACTGAGTACTAGCACATCCATTTATATTTGCATGGTTCTAGAGAAAATGAGAGGAATAATATTAATTATTATGGTTTGCACATAATTCTCACTCCTCACATAATCTGCATGATCCCCTTGAATAGTCCATGGGATTACACATTTTCTGTGGACCACTTCAGTTGCTTTAGACCTCGAACAACACTTTTATAGATCTCATTGGCTTTATACTGTCAGAACTGTTTGCAAATGAAGATATTCACATTATATACTTTAATTCTATTAGAACTAGAACTACTCGTTTAATAAAAATGTATTTAACCATGTATAATAACCACAGGGCATGTATATCAATTTGGTATAACACTCATCTCCTCATCGCTCGCTTTATATCCCGAGGTGTGGCATACATTAGATTAAAATAAAAAAATCCTGTCCTATTATGCTCGCTACATAAAGAATAAATTGACTTATATTGTTATATACTATTTTCTGGGATTCAGAGATGTTATTCTTCTAAGTATACTATCTTGGTACAAATACATTGATATACATTGATAATTGATATGCATATATAATGCATGTACAGTCATAAAGGTTGTATTGTGGAGGCAATTTAAATATTTGCCCAAATCCCAAATTTTAGTATCTGTTTGTCCTCCTACAAGTCTACATGCAGATGTTGGCTGCTCAATTTTGGTTATTATTCATTATACCTGTTTTGTTCATTCCAGTCTCCATTATCTTGATGGTTTAGTAATAGGGGGAGTAACATTATGTTCAGGTAGAAAAACCTTTCTTTAGAAACTCGTATTTTTTTTTTTTTTAACTGCACCACCCCTTCATGCACAATTATGATGTGAATAATCATACCGTGGTTATATCATTTCACTAAGAGGCAGAGTACATGAGCAGTAACTTATATGAATATGTTTTCAAAACTGGTATGAGGTCATTATTTTCAATAGATAAAAGCCTCAGAGAAATGAATGCTTCTTTATACTCTATCACAATACAAAATATTATCAAGAAATTCTGCCTATGCTATATTTTAATTGCACTTTGGCAAGCAGGAGATCTGTTCGATTTAACACATCTCTGGCAAACCCTAGGATCTGCGAAAGAGGGCAAATTTGCATAGAAAATGCTAACCAAGAAGACACTCAGCTATCATATGTATTAAAGTCCCCACGATAGCTGAATTGTCCCTTTAATTTGAATCAATGTATTTGAGCATATAAAAGTCAACTATTTTGATGTCATTTAACCAGGCAATCTTTTTGGCAAGTTGTAGTTATAGTGCATGACTATTCTTTTGTGTTGTTTCTTTAAACATAAATATATATATTTCTAAAAACCCTCTACCTGCAACCTTTTTCTGAGTGTTCTACAATCATTATTATTTCAAACAACCCTACAGGCAAGCATCAATTGCTTTGAGTTAATAGACCGTAAGCAAAAATAAGATCAGAAAAGCAACAGGTTTTGATAAACAAAGAAATATTTTGTTCACGACTAGCCAACCCTTCCTGGAAACTGATGGGATTATCATTAACAAAACATTAAAGATAAAATATTAGATTATTATAGATATTATCTATTTTAAAATGCAAACCATGTTGATGTCAGAATATCAATAAATGCAAGAGGCAAAATATATATGATACACTATGCAATACATTAATTAACTATTAATTAGCATATTCTGCTGATGGATGCTCACTGTAGCACCTGATCTACTGCTGGAGTGGCAGATCAAGTATGTATCGAGTGATGTTGGCCGGTGAGCCACTGGACATTTGCCTGATGGGGCCTGATTATAGAATAGGAGTGGCTTGGCATGAAAATTCAAATCATAAGCAATGCCTAACATTTTCATTTAAACAATTACACTTTAAGTTTGCGGGCAGTGGCGGAACTACCGGGGTCGCAGGGGTCACGACTGCGACCGGGCCCTGGAGTTCTGCCAGTCAGGGGGGCCCAAGGGGTGCCGAGCGGTCGTTTTCAGCAACCGCTTGGCGCCCTTCTGTCTCCTCTGGAGCTGCCACCGCCTGCCCCAGTGCTGCCCCGACTGCAGTGTTGGGAGTGTGAGGCATCTGTCTCGGGTGCCGGCGCTTCACGCTGATCCCCGGCATATGACGTCATATGCCGGCGCTCAGCATGAAGCCGTGCGCAGCAAGACAGAGGCCTCTCGCCCCCACTACAGGACTGCCCAGTAAGTAACCTACAAAGGGGAGTAGGGAGAGGGTAGATAGTGAGAAGGGGGGCAGGGAGAGGGTAGATAGTGAGAAGGGGGGTAGGGAGAGGGTAGAGAGTGAGAAAGGGAGTAGGGAGAGGGTAGAGAGTGAGAAGGGGGTAGGGAGAGGGTAGAGAGTGAGAAGGGGGGTAGGGAGAGGGTAGGTAGTGAGAAGGGAGAGAGGGTAGATAGTGAAAAGGGGGAGAGGGTAGATAGTGAGAAGGGGGAGAGGGTAGATAGTGAGAAGGTGGGAGAGGGTAGATAGTGAGAGAAGGTGGTAGATCGGGTTAGGGGTGGGGGGATTCTCGCACCGGGGCCCGGAGGCTTCTAGTTACACCCCTGATGGGAGATCTACAGTATGTGATAGTTTAGGAGTTAAAAAAATTCCTAAGTAAAATACAGCGCGTCAAAAAGGGTTTTTTAAATGTCTGTTGAAGTTTCCAAATAAATAATATTTATCTGGGTGATGGTGTTGTTCGTAATTTGTGATTGGAAATATAAGATTGCACAGATATTGAGGCTTGTATGGAGCAGAGAGAGTGTACTATGATATCCTCTGGTTGAATCAGGGGAGCTCTGGCCCAGGAGATGGGTGCAATTGCCCCAACCCGATCTCAAAGCTTCCCAGAGGCAGGATTGTAGTTGGGTGATGTAACATGAGGCTAAATAACCTTACAGTAAAAATATGTGGCTACTTGCTGCTAAATAATGTTTCCAGCCAATGCTCAGCTATGAATATAAGGCTCTCCAAATTTGCATTGGGTAGTGTTTGGCTTGCAAGTATATCCAGATGTTGGATGCAGGTAAGAAGCATCTTTCCCTCAGTTCAACAAAAGTATACTCTCCCGCTATGCAACAAAAATGATTTGATTTGAACTTGCATTTTGGAAATAAGCAAAAAAAAAAAAAAAGGCCAAACAATAGTCAGTCAGGCGTGTTTCCACAATAAGATTGCTGAGAAGATAAGTTGATTGGTGTTACAGTACAATAGTATATTCGCATCGAGAGCAGATAAAGAGATAAGAGAAAAATATTTCTAGACTACATTGTAAAGTTTGAAATGTGAGAAAATGTAATCTTCTATTGGATTTTGGTTGGGTTAAATTATGCAGGTCAATTTTAGGGTTTCCGCCCATCCATGTGAATAAATGTTTTATTAATTCTATGGACATCGTGCTTTGTGAGCATGAGGGGAAGTGTGTTTCATTTGTATAGCATAGTGGGGAGTAATGCTAGCCTATAAGAATTAGGGGGGGAATCTTCTTTTGGTCTGATTCCACTTGTAATGGTGGCAGAAATGTTAAGATTGTATAGCAGGTCTATAGGGAAAATAACCCCTAAGTATTTCATTGTTACTGAGGTCCATTTAAAAAGCTAGGACATTTAGAAGTTCAGAAAAAGTACTCCTGAAAGCTATAGTGCCTCAGACTTGTCCACAATTAATTTTTAAGTGTGATGTTAAAGCCTATGATTTCTTCATATTTTGCCTGCTATGTGCTATAGGATTCAATGAATTGCCCATGAAAAGTAACACGTTGTCTGCAAAGGCAGTGACGCTCATTTTATTTTTAATAATGGAGTTTTCATTGCAGCAGTCCAGACCTATACTGAAAAAGCAAATGATAGGGTCACCCCTTGCCTCCTAAAAAGATGGGATATAAAGTTATTTGTGGTGACACAGGGTTTAGGTAGAGAGCACATAGCTTGGATATATGAAGTAAATCATGGACAAAAAATATGCATTTTTAGTAGATGGAATAGATAGGGCCAAGCTACACTACCAAGTGTATTATTTGCTTCTAGATTTAACCCCTTAATGACAAAGCCAAAACATGTATGGGCTCAAAATGCATTGTTTTCAATGGGTTTAGGAACCGCCCATTGTCCTTAAGGGGTTAAACGCATACTAGGAAAAATGGGAAACAGATCAGCTTTTAGAGTCACTACCACAATGGGCACGATTCAATGACCTGACTAAACCTTAATTGGCCTCGACAGTAAAAAAAAAAAACCCAAAAACACGGTAAGCAATTGAATGGCTTGACTGAAGCTTATAGACCGATCGGACGTTCTATGATACAAATGCTACATTGAAATCCCCTACATTCCCTGAAATCTATTTAATGAGATATGCAGTTTGTACGAGCATCTAAAAGGCATACATTTTTGCCTGTACATTTCAGACCATAAAATCTTTTCTCTAACCTCCACTTGACCTGACTAAAACAAATGTGGACACCATACAAGAACCAAACACTCTGCACATATGCAGTCAAGCAAAAATAAAAACCTTAGCAGGGATGTTTAACCCTCTGATTGCTGGCACAGTCCCAGTTCTGTGAAAAGCAGACTTCAATCACCATTAATCATAAGTGACACATGTTTCTAATTTGTGTTGGCTGAGATCCACTTATTGAGTTGGCTAAGGGCCCAGAATACTGAGAAGAGCCAACTTATTGATTTGGCTTAGATCCCAAAATACTGAGGATGGCCCAATTATTAAGTTGGCTTAGATGGCTTAGAAACCCCAGAAGTCTTCTGGGGTTTCTGCCAAATGAAATTAGAAACGTGTGTCAGTCATTTTACACTTTAGTCTCCTTGATATTTTTTTTTTGATCTAATAGCTGGTTAAGTGGTTATGGCCGTTCTCACAGCACACATGTGGTGTTAAAAGGTGATAGGGCCATTTACTGCTTACATATATTTTGGCTGAGAATGCTTGTTCATTATCCAGGGCCGGACTGGGACTGAAAAGCAGCCCTGGAAACATTTGGAGAGCAGCCCCATATAGTTTATCTCGCGATTGAGCTCTTATACCCACACGCACCCCTTATACATACCCGAGTCACACTATTTGCCGTACAAATAACTATAAAACATTCTTTTTATCATATTATTTGTATTAAAATACCAGAAAGCAAAACTGTTAAAAGGCCCTAATAAATGAAATATATTACATATAATGGAATCAAAACATTTACTACTGCAAACATTTTTAGATTGAGACATTTTTTGTTTTTGTTTTTATTTCCTTTTATTTGCCAACCTGCCCCCCCCAGTTATGCACATCTGCCCCAGACTTGCCACTCTGCCTGCTTTTAACCACCTATATGCCCCTCTGCCTCCAGAAATGCCTTATACCCCCTATATGCCACTCTGCCATATAGGGGGTTAAAAGGCATATCACGCGAGTCGCTGTTGCCCAGAACCTGATGCAATCTTTCCCTTCCTCTAATAGGGTTACCAACAGCCCCTTCTACCCCCTTTTTATTTTCTTTTGCACAGAGCCCCATGTCAAGGAGCTTTCAACTACTTAAGTTAATAGAACCTGATTAAGTTAGTAGAATCTGATGTATTTTCGTATTGCAGGGTATATCCAGAAAACAAACACAGATCAATTCTGGTGGAGTGCCAGACATCTGCCCCAGGCTTGCCACTCTGCCCCCTTTTAACTCCCTATATACCCCTCTGCCTCCAGAAATGCCGTATACCCCCTATATGCCACTCTGCCATATTGGGGGTTAAAAGGCATTTATAGAGGCAGAGTGGCATATAGGGGGTTAAAAGGCATTTATAGAGGCAGAGTGGCATATAGGGGGTTAAAAGGTATACCATGGGGCACTCCAGAAAAGCCTTATGCCCCCCCATATGCCACTCTGCCTCCCTGATATGCCTTATACCCTCCTATATGCCACTCTGCCCCATGATATGCATTTTAACCTCATATATGCCACTTTGCCTCCAGAAATGCCTTGTAGCCCCTATATGCCACTCTGACTCCAGAAATGCCTTATACCCCTATATGCCACTCTGGCATTTAGGGGGTCAGAAGGCATATCATGGAACAGAGTGGCATATAGGGGTATAAGGCATTTCTGGAAGGAGAGTGACATATAAGGGGCATAAGGCATATCAGGGAGGCAGAGGGGCATATGGGGGGCATAAGGCTTTTATATAAAAAAAATATTATACAGTTTGTTAAAAAAAAAAAAAATTGTTTATTTACCTTCTACTTCTTCCACAGGACATCCGGTGCTCCAGCAGTCTGAGTGTGAGGGGGCGGAGCTTTCACCCCTCACGCTCCTCCCATCACTATGCGGCCACTATGCGGCCATCAGATTAATGGAAATTTAATCGAAACGGCCGACACCGTGCTGACACCGCCGTCCGGAGCTACTTTAATTCTTTTTTTTTTTTTTTAATTGAATATGCCGGATCGGCTTGCCATATAAAGTAAAATAAAAAAAAGTATTAAAGTAGCTCCGGCCGGCAGTGTCAGCACGCATCGGCCGTTTCGATTAAATTTCCATTAATCTGATGGCCGCACAGTGATTGGAGCAACATGAGGGGTGAAAGGTCCGTGCGAGGGGGCGGGGCTTTCACCCCTCACGCTGCTCCCATCAGTAGGCGGCCATCGCACACGGCCGCTGAGCGCTGATGCCGGCGGCCGGCGCTGCTTTAATACTTTAATAAAAAAAGAATTGAAGTAGCGCCGGCCGTTTAGATAAGATTTCGGGCAGCCGCCCGGCCTACGAATCTGCTGGCCCACCGGGAAATTTCCCGGTATCCCGGTGGGCCAGTCCGGCCCTGTCATTATCTTGTAGTCATAAACATTAAATTGCCCCATACTTCCTGTGTATAGAACGACTGTTTTGTATTTTCTGACCACGACCAAATTTAGTCAGGGGCATTGAATTGAGATCAATTTGTTTAGAACAGGTTGCTATTGACTATGAAGCCTTTTTGTGTGAGAAAGAAAACACAAGGTTAATACATTACCAATATAGCTACATTTATTAAAACCCCACTCTGATTTATATTTAATTAGTGTTGTATACCAAAGACCTCCAAAACAATAACATTTTACTTCAATTTGATATATTGGATGAATTGGATATTTTGGACAGATGATGCTAATAATGTGTGTATAGCAAGTGTTATATGTGCACTGGGAGATGATTAATAAATGTGATGTGTGGATGGACCATTGAACTGCTGCAGAAAGTTGTGATGGGCTCAAAGTCCAAAACTTGCATGAGCAATTAGTATAAAGTATTAGATACACAAAATAAATCAACAAACAGATGCATTTATGCTTTCAAAGTTAACAGTATTCAGAAATGTCAGCTAAGACATGCAGAAAATTGTCATTTAAAAAGAATTCCTCCAAGGAGTTTAATGAGAAAATATGGGATAAAAAAAAGATATATTTCCACAGATTCATTACTTGAGAAAAAATGTTTCAAGCTTTTCATCTCATTGTTTTCCATTACAATCAATGGGAGGATTGTTGTATACTTGTGATAGATTTATTTCCAACATTGAAACCATCCGACAATATGCGTAAAAGGGAGGAAAAAGGTAAGTAATTGTGATAAATTAGTATAAGTGTTAGTTTAACAATTAAAATATTGTTCTGGTAGAGCTCTGAATTTTACTAATGCAATTTTAATGATGCAAACCCTTAATGTGATTCAGCATCCAAACTGAATTACAGCTACAAATAACCTGACTTGATGCAAATCTCATTTAATCTTTGTAGACTGTTGTAGGATTCTTTTACAAATAAATGTTTGGCAGTAACAAATGGATGGAAACTTTCATCAATAGAAGTACTGCTGTGTTTAGTTGAGTCTGATACATTGAGACTTCCTGGTGAGTTGACAGCATTTTGTGGATTTTCTGGTAGAACAAAAACACTTATATTTATTTTCAGTATAAGCTGTTTCTAACATTATTTTTTTTAAAAAAACACAAATCTATAATTAAACATGCCATTTAAAAAAACAATTACCTCTATAACTGGAAAAAAATAATTTCATGTGTTGGAACAGGGATGCCCCACCGACCAAACTCCTATTTAAAAATATACATGAGCCTGCTAAGCTTCTCTACAGCTGGTTCTTGCACCTAGGCTACTGTTTAGCTGGCATGGACAGGGCACTGGTGCCTTCGTTGCTGAATCTAGCCACAATGATGAGTTCACTTGGAGCATATGAATGTGTGCTCTTAATGATGTAGTGGTAGGTTGCAGGAGGTGGAAGGCTAGTAAATTACGATGTTGTCCAGATTAAAGGACTAGAATCTCCATAAAGCAGACTGGGCATATGTCTAGAATTCTACTGAAGGCAAATGTGGATGGGTGTAAAACATACTTCCATTTATGCCCAGAATATATATTCTTTTTTTTAGCATTTTTAGTATAATTTATATCGATTCAAAATGGAGTCAATGTGGTTTTACATATCACACTGGGTATAGCATATATAAATTGACAGACAAGGGCACATTACAGCTCTACTCAATTGACAGAGTTGCCATAATGGCATTAAATTAAGCCATAGTTGATCTAAATGATAATGTATTATCAGCTCTCAAATCTTATCAAGGAATAAATGTGAGGCTTTAGTTTTGTATTTTGGCTAAAGTATGCAAGCTCACAGTTATATTAGGGCACCTAATGAGAGGTGAGTAGTACTAACAGTAACACTTAGCTACCATGTAATTTATGGTCTTCAAGCATACTTGGGAACTTTTCAGGTTTGACTGCTCAGAGCATCCCTTCTCTTAGGGTATGGCTGTGATGAGGGGTCAGGCTAGTTGTATGTGCAAGACTAGCCCTAGTTAGAATTAACTTGGCGGAGAATTAGTGGGAACGACCAAATGCTGCTCTCCTACCTACAGATTGAAGGTAATGCAAGTGCCCCAAGTGCCTCATTGGGAGACTCTTGATAAAACCTGGATATGACTTCCAGACCTGGTAACTATCTGTGGTAAGAAGTATCTCTAATCTCATGATCACAGACTAACACATAAGGTAAAGATGATCATGTCTCAATTACATAGACTTTTCACCGTCTCCATTTTTTTAGGCGGTTACCAGTTATCCTTGTTCCCATAACATTAGTCCAATGACAAAATAGATTACATTTACCTATCGGGTATAAATGTCCAGTGTTTTTGGAGCACCGCATCACTGTTCATTATCACCTCAGGGGGTAACCAGGAGTATGGAAAGGAACCTGTCCTCCATACATTGTCCCCCCAGCAAACAAAAGAAATGCACCCCTTTAAATAACTCATCAAACTGTCATGTTTTCTCATCTTTTGAAATGGGTCTCCCTGGGATAAAAATAATGGAGAGAAATTGTAAATGGATTTCAGAGCATAATGTGAGGTCAGTGTGTTCTCTGCAAGTAATATAAAGAAAGGTTGTTTTGTATTCTTGTGATGTTACAGACACAGACTTTAGGCAGGTTTAGTATGATAACAAGCTAGTGAACTAATCCGTATATACTCTTTATGCATTGAGTTCCATTAATAAATTCATTGTGAATTCTAAATGTGTATTTCTTTTTAGGTTAATGAATTTCTTAAAGCAGCGTGATTGTTCATGAAATGTTAAGAACTGCACTTGCTCCCTAAACAACTTACAGTATATTTAATCTATAACATCAAATAGTAAAGTTAGTATGTTATAAAATGTATTTTTCTTAATCATAATTAACCACCTTTGATGTCTGCTGATATTTAATATTTTGAAATCAGTAAATGTAATTTAATCTTTGATTCACCATTCAAGCTGGAACTGGAAATAACAACTTTCTTCTTCTGACTGATGGTGCTTGAGGTGTCCTTCTGGTCTTTCCTGGTTACTTGTATGTGTCCAACCGGAATTTGGTCCTGCACTGCCAGTAAACACTCTAAGTCATTCCTTCTATTGCCTCCAACTTACCTTTATTGCTGCTCATGTGGCAGATCATGTCCTTGATGGTATAGCCATCTTCTTGATACTTGAAATTGCATGACTCAAAAGTGTAAGAGCGTATTGAGCAGCCATGTGTCTCTTATAGTACCTGGGATGATTTTATTCCCCAGATCCCCCCCGACACAAGTCTTATGCAAGTCTTATGCATGTATATTTTTATGTCTCCAGTGCCAGCAAGAATACTTACATTTTTTCTATTTAAAGGGGGATATAATAATTAGACACCGGCACCGGCGCTGGGAACTCTGATCTCTGACAGCCGGGGAATGTCTGCGCGATGCACGCAGACAACCCCCGCTGCTAGCCACGCCTCCTTCCGGCTGCAGCGTGAGTCTACACGCTGCCCCAGCTACATGACAGGAGACTCAGAAGTACCGGTAAGTGGGGCGGGGGGGAGTGTTAAATGGGGGGCATAAGGCATTTCTGGAGGCAGGGTGCTCTGTGAAATGCCTTTTAACCCCCTTAATGCCACTCTGCCTCCAGAAATGCCTTTTTAACCCACTATACGCCACTCTGCCTCCTGAAATGCCTTAAACCTCCCTATATGCCACTCTTTCCCATAATATGCCTTTTAACCCTCTAAGTGCCAAAGTGGCATATAGGGTTAAAAGGCATATCATGGGGCACAGTGGCATATAGGGTTAAAAGGCATATCATGGGGCACAGTGGCATTTAGAGGGTCAAAAGGCATATCATGGGGCACAGTGGCATTTAGAGGGTTAAAAGGCATATCATGGGGCACAGTGGCATATAGGGGTATAAGGCAAGGAAATAAAACCAAAATATTTTTCTCAATCATAGCTTTTATTAAAAAAAATAGTTTAAATGAATTAACATTTACTGGTAAAACTTTTTTCCTATAGGGTCGTCTTATATTCAGGCTTTTTCTTTTTTTCCTAAATTAATATTAAGATTTGGGGGGTCGTCTTATAATCGAGCAAATACGGTATATATATATATATATATATATATATATATATATATATATATATACCCCAAAATCACATCCTCGAACACAACATTAAAACCTTCCATGAGACAGAGAGATCAAGTCTGCTAACCTACAAAAAGAAAAAAGAAAACACTACTGATGACATACTGGCAACCACCAAGTAAGCCAAATTGTCAACAAACATTGGCATACACTAAGTAACTAATAAGACGCCATACTTAGACAATTTTTAAACAATACTCCCAAAGTAGTCTTTAGAGGGGCACCAAATATAGGATGAACACTCACCACAAAGTATCACAAATAACTCATAAAAAAGATCAATTTAGCTTATGAAATAGATTTTTCTCTTGTAATAAATGCATTCCTTGTAAATCAACACTTCAGAACCCAAGAAAAAAAATGGAAATTAAATCTCAAAAAACAAACCGCCAATACAAAATAAAGTACACAGTTACATGTCAAAAAGACTTTTAACAAGTAGGAAGAACAGCAAGAGAACTAAGATAATGGATTGGGGAACATATAGGAAACTTCAAAAAGGGATAACTAGAACACTTCCTAGAACACCACAGTAAAGACCCCAAGTTTCTATCATTACTTCAGATATGTAAGGTACCCAAACATTGGAGGTGAGGCCAGCATCATATAAAAATAGGACAGAAAAGAATGTAACAGGGTTCCTGGTTCTTATACTTAGTGCTATTATTAGTATTTATTATAGTTCATTACAGAACTATACACTGTATAAACTACACTATTCTGTTTTTCATCGCAGTACCAGCACATATTACATTTTACCTGGCAATGAAATAGTTATGTGTACTCGCACTGTGTTTCTAAAGCTGCATTTTGGTTAATAAGATACATCATTTTAGCATGCACTGAATCACATTATATAGCTTAAGTCAAGATATTTCGATTCCTTAGAAATATTTTAGCTCTATTCACCTCTGTTAGAATCAATTAAGGTTTAGATGGGTCATTGAATCTGGGCCAATGTGTTTAACTATTCTTTACCACTAGATAAAGCCAATGGGAGCTTATATAACTTAATCGTGGAAAAAAATCGTGGGAAAAAAAAAGTCCTTGGTTTAAAAATGATTATTCTATATATATATATATATATTATTGTACTAACATTGTATATTCATATTCTGCAGCACTACCCAATATACACAACAGTTACTTGTGGTAATTATTGAAATGAAAACTGGCTAAATATTACTTCATGCTAAATAGTATCTTAAACAACATGTTACTAACTTACGTGGAAATCTGCAGAATATTTTCCTACATTGTGTTAACATGGTTATAGGAAACATGTTTGAAATTATGAAGCCTGAGAAGTTATTTTTTATTAGAGCAATGGCCTCTCTTCAAATATTTTCATCAACAACATAACTACATATTTCTTGGACAAGATACTGTCTGAAAATATGTCCTTTTATGGTAATATTTTCTTACACAAGATCAGTTTTCCTCTGCCAATGAAATGAAATGGCTATGAAAAATGTCCAGCATGCAAATTATTTATTATTTAGAATGTTGTGTTGATGAGCCACCAAGTTCACATACAATTTGTGAGAATCAAAGAGTGTAGGGTTTTGCCAGTTTCACTCTGATGAATCTGTTCTTTTAGATATTCTGTGAAATCCTCAAATCTTTCCGCAAAAGAAATGAGGGAAGAGAGGAACCGTGTCAGGGAGAGAGGGATATAAAAAACATTAGGGAGTATAGAGAACTTGGGTGTAAAGTAGGTAACGATGCCTGCCAGCCTCTAGGTTCAGCCTCATTCTATAGAAATAGTCTGATATCGTGTGAAACATAGTGTGGGTACTTGCACTGGGTCCCATACCAAACCCAGAATGATTGTGGCCCCACAAACCCCCCAAAGACACAAGAGAACGGAGCAAGGGATTTTCAGGTGTTAATGGGATATTTGTAACGTTTAAGCATCTAAACTGTTTGCTTAGATATCTAAATATGTTAGAAATTACACATCTTGCTATAAAAGTTCTGTTATTCCCTTTTTATTTCACTACTCAGACTTAACATGCAATTTAACCAATTGTATTTTTGTGCCCTAAATTGAACTGAAATTTCCTTCAGGTAACCCATTACAATTTTGTATTCAGCTATAATTTCACTTTTTGCCAAACTGGATTTTTGTGTTATTAGAGTATAGTCAAGTCAAAACCCACTTAGATACATTAAAACACCCACCATTTTTTATTACTAGATTTCAATTCAAAACAGGTTTTCTAAAATATTGAGCTTTTTCATTGTTAAAACCATTCTGGATGTTTTGCACAATATGTTTTCAAGCAGCTGCACATTAGGCAGTGTATGTTAGCCCTAGCTATCGGTGAACTACAAACACCCAGACAACTTCTAATACTGTCTTTGGTAAACATTAAAATTGCTCAGTCTTAATCACCCAGAGAGACACACTGGCTAATGAAAGTCTATGAAGGAAATTTGAATTTATTAGTATTGTCATAAAGAATCAGCTCAGTGTGGTATCTGAGCAAGAAAAGTCACCCAAAATACTACTGCAAATTTTGAAAAAGGCTGGTGGTAAAATGTGTTCATGGAAAGAGTTAAAATGCCAGGATTTTAAATACATTGGGTGTCTAGCTTTTAAAACTGTATGGTTTGATGGGTTAAACTGAATTGGTCAGCTTCAAAGAACTCCCAAAAAGCACACAGAATGAAGATGTTTCTTAAAGGGGTAGTGTTCCGTGCAGTTGCACAAATAAACTAAGGATGTTAAAATACTAAATACTTGTAACCTGACCCCAAAATGAAGGGACTATTTCATTGCAAAAGTGATAATTCCTCTTTAACTGAATATAGCAAAACATTTACAGACATAAAATAATGTACAATATGCCAATTTCTCTGAAATTTCTGGTAGAACTTGTAGTGAAACATAACTACTAACTCAGCAAAGTATAGAAGATATCATTTGTTTTTGATATAGCATACTGGCCAAAGAGGTGATGAGAATCTTTCGTTGAAGCTGAGACTGATGATTAGGCCAACATATGAATAAAGTTATATAAGGTTTTGGTCTTTTTCCTTAAATGTTCCAAGGAGCCTCCTTAATGAATGAATGAATGAATGAATGAATGAATGAATGAATATGAAATTGCTTAGTAAGTACTTTCATGTGCATTCACTTAACTTGCAAAACACATACCTTAACCCCTTAAGGACAATAGGGGTTTTTACTCGTAGTATATTGTGGGACAATGGCTCTTTTAACGTTTTTCAGTGTTACTGTTTAGCTGTGATTTTCTTCTCTCTCATTTCATGCTCCCACACATATTATATATTGTTTTTTTCAGGACAAACAGGGCTTTCTTTAGATACCATTAATTTTATCATATCATCTAATTTACTATAAAAAAAATGATAAAATATGGGGATTTTTTGTTAAAAAATTACTTTTTCTCACTTTTTAAACAGACAACTTTTACTCATCTGCAAAAACGAATGAAAAAACCTACTAAATAGATTCTACTATTTGTCCTGAGTTTAGAAATACCCAATGTTTTTATGTTTTTTTGCTTTTTTCTGCACGTTATGGGGCAATAAGTAGAGGTAGCGTTTTGCCATTTCAAAACCTTTTTTTCCAAATCTGGTAATTCTTCCCCCCATGTGCCATTTCAGGTATCTTTGAAGCCGGCCAATGAAATTTACCCCATCAAATCATATATTTTTAAAAACTAGACACCCCAAGGTATCTGAAATGCTGGTATTTTAACCCTTTCAATGCACTAATTTTACCACTACCCTTTGTGAAACTTTATGGTAGTAATTCTTTTTGTATTTTTTTCACACATGTTGTATAAATTTATCGCTCCTGGTATATGTCCGTGTCACACAACACCCCAATATGTGTTCAGTAACATCTCCTGAGCGCAGCGATACCCCACATGCATGGGTTTGTAGGGTTATTTGGGAGGTAAAAGGCCGCCTTTGTGAGGTGTGTATTTTTTTGCCATTTAGACATCTGCCCCATGTCCCATATTTGGGACATCTTTGAACCTGGCCAATTCAATTTACCCCATCAAATCATATATTTTTTAATACTAGACACCCTATGGGCATTTGTAATGCCAATATTTTAACTCTTTCCATAATGGAATTTTTGTAAAGATATTAGGACATATTTTGTAAAAATTTTAGGACTTGCTTATTAAAAACTTTTTTTTTTTTTTGGTGACAGTGGGGATTTTTACATGTTACCATATTTTTGACATTTTTTTGAAACATTTTTTTTTTTTTTTAATTTTTTTTTTTTTTTTTTTTTACTAGTCACTCTCACTAGTGAGCTGGGCTCCATTGACCTTGCATGGTTGGATGCAGTACCTGCATTCAACCTGCAGGAGGAGCTCGAGAGTTCTCAAGAGGGTCTGGATAGACCCTCTGTGAACTCAGATGTATTGTTAATGCCATCCTGTGAATGACGGCAACGTCATTCACAGGATGGCACTTGTGGTTGCTCCTCGGAGCAATCACAAGGCGATCGGGGGTCGGGGGGGTTGTGTTGCTGACATGCCTCGATATCGAGGCATGTCAGCAACACAGTTTATGCTTAGGAAGCGATTCATATCGCTTCCTAAGCAGTTTTAGCCGGGCGCCGCCGCGATCTTTGATGATCGATGCGGCGGCGGCCATTTTTCTTCCGGGGAGGGCTGCCGAGGGCTGCCCTCCCCGGATCCACGGTCAGCCTCACTTGTGAGGCTTCCGTGGATGCTGCAAAGCCGCCGATCGCGGCGAAAACGCCGCGATCGCGGCGAAAACGCCGCGATCGCGGCGCTGCAGCTATTTAACGGCAGCCCGTACATGTACGGGCATTGTCGTTAACCCGTTGCACGGCAACCCCGTACATGTACGGGGATTGTCGTTAAGGGGTTAAAAAGATGCTGCAGCAGAAAAGTCATAGTCATCTGAGTGAAATAATGCATGGTTCCTCACAGGCCCATCTTAGCGTTAAACCACTTATCCAGAAATTGTCATACTTGTTTTGTATGTTTAAAGAATGTCACACAATCACTCTGCTGCCATTTAGAGCAGGAAGAAGATGATGTCACTTCTAGAAAATACCATTAAAACGTAGAAAACAGATGTTAAGTGGTAGTAAAAAAAACATGAATTGAGAATCAAAGACATTTTGGAGAAAATAAAACAGAATCAACCTTCTAGAAAATAAATAAATGGAGAAAAAAACAAGGAATATTATTTTCGTGTGTTCAATCACCACTCCAGAAGTCACTAAAGATAATTGCAAGAATATGACACACTCACCTGCTTCCTTCTCAGTCACTGTTATCTCCATTTAGTTAAGACATTCCAGTGAAACTCCTCTTTGTGGACCCATCAAAATACCTTAACTTGATTCTGCTCATGATAGAACTAATGAAATCAGATTTCGAAAGGCAGATAGTTTATTGAAACACAAAAGAAACATGGTTCAAATTCCATAATATGGTTCTTTTTTAAGTAGAAACCTTACAACCTATATAATGTCGACATAAACATAGAAAATACATTTGGAGTAAACTTCATAAAATGGTTCTATTTTAACTAGAAACCTTAAAACACATACGAATATAAAATCAACATAAACATAGAATACTCAGAAACTGCAAGTCGTGAAAACAGCACTAAACAAACATAAAATAGGCACCAAAGCATGTACCTTATGTATGTTCTTTGTCTGAGAAGGTAATTATTAACACTCTCTACTGATATTTGTGATCTACTTGTATTTTTATTATTATCATTATTTTTTTTACTTAGGCTGATCTCACCTTGTAGCCACCCCATTGAATATGATTGTATTTGTTCTGCACAGCCACCTGTAACATTCAATGGATACACCGTAGAAATCAGATGAGGGTTCAGTTATCATTTCTCTGAGCTTTCATGAGGTCTCCTACTTTTATTTTCTTCCTGCTGACACTGTACTCTGGTGGTCCTCTTTGAACACAAGCCACTCTCTAGCGTTCCTCTGAAATACTCGTTAGGATTGTATGGCAAGGAAAATACGAACAAACACAACAACATTATATCAACACTAATATTTATTGAAAATATAGGAGCTCACCTAATTAGAAGCAATTATAGTTTATCACAGATTACCAGGCCTGATGCATTCCAATGCTAACATAGAGAAATTCTCAAAATATTTTGCAGGAGGATCCGATGCTAAGCTTCAATAATTTAGGAGACATTACACTACCCATTTATGGCCAATTCACATTACACAAAAGCCTACTTTGTTCTAAAAACTCAGTGTTAATGTATGAAACTGCAAGTAAACACACATTAGCCAAATGGTTAGTTTAGGACAGCCAATGGGACCCCCTCCTGCAGTTGAGTATCTAAATACAACGGCACTTTGCCCCCCAAAAAGTATTTATATATTCAGAAAATTACATATAATCTCAAAAATAATAGCTCTTCAATGTTTTTAATAAGTCAGATGCTTTAGAATGTTAACCCTGTAATGCTGGGTTTTAGCTGTCACTGTTTCACTATATATATATATATATATATATATATATATATATATATATATATATATATATATATACTATATTTGTTTTCCATAAGTTAACTTTTGTGCTGTCTCACAAATTGTAATAAAATGGCCAATAATTCATCTCTACTGTGCAACAGAGATTTAGGTGGAATTTAGGACAATACAGCAGAATACTGGATTACACTTGGCATGGAGCCCAGGTAAGTGGTTATCTGCATAGCCAAATGAATGCAATGTATCTTTGCTGTCTGTCTATCAGTCCTACAGGGATATTCTGCGATACATCTGTAGCTCACTGGCATCGGTTTACTCCAGGACAGACATGGAACACGTGTTCAAATTATAGCAGAGAACACGTCATCTGAGCAAAACCCACAATGTAACACAACAACTGCAGCCATGATATAGATATAGAAGTTCCAATGGATTGGTGGGGAGATTCCTTTTTTACCAAACATATTTACATTGTATCCTTTTTTGCGTGTTGACATGCTTGAGGGCTTACGTTTTATCCTCCTCCTAATATTTTACATATTTCTTCCTGTATGGGAACAAAATATCCCATATCTGATTATCTGCAGGGGGGAAAGATAGATCTAGTTTACATGCGACAGATGTGGACCTAAACCTCATCTCCACGCATAATTGTTTT
The DNA here is from genome assembly GCF_027358695.1 of Spea bombifrons. Lineage (NCBI taxonomy): Eukaryota > Metazoa > Chordata > Amphibia > Anura > Pelobatidae > Spea > Spea bombifrons. Next base: position 133,452,813 of record NC_071087.1, on the reverse strand, counting down.
ACATAAGTGAACATATTCCATTGGAACCAAATGGATTTCACAGAAACTCACTCCAATTTTGAGGAAATGCATGTGATACAAAGGCCTGTTGTAATCATCACCCTGTAAACATTTCTGTGTTGCCTTAATATAAAGTATATATATAATATTAATACACACGCACACACACTAGCCGTCCGTATTTCTGTAAAAATCATATAGGCGATATGTTGCAGTCAATCTGTTACACAAGATATCCTTGTAAAACGGCTAATCCTGTCCTGATCAGAAATAGCCAAAGTGGCACGTAAAGCAAATGTACCAAGTGTTACATGGAAAGCCAAAACTGTGAATCTGTTTCAGAGGAATTCTTACGTTAGTAAACCATCAGTCACAGAGCTATAAAAAAATTTAATTTGCCACTAATTTTGCGGGAAATAGGCAACAATTACCGTATACTTAGGACCCCAACTTTCTTGTATTCTCATATATGATAGCGTAGGAGAACATAGCAATTTAGTTATTTTCTTATTGAAATCCCACATGGTTTCAAATATCTTTATGTAAAAATGTCCCATTGTAAAATTTCAGGTGCAGCTGTCACTCTAGCGTTTAATGGAGTCAACACAGTCCAGCATGGAGAAGCAGACTATGAAGAACTCAGACAGGTCATCATATTGACTCAATGTCATTTTTACATTGAGCTTTTCATATTGTCACAGTAAATCCAAATGATTAATCCTAATTAATATTCCTTCCTATTTGTCTTCTAAAGTTTCATTTGATGTTTTACACAATTCACGCTCACAAGCAACCAGAATTGATGTGTAATTTGTTGTGTATCTTGTCTTTTGAGAATAAACAGGTGATGAATATTGTATTATATTGTGCACTGGGGCCATGACTAATTATGATTTTCAGTTATCTAGATTATCACAAAGTAGCCTCCAGCTGTCAGATGGCACACATGTGTCTCCCTTTCTTCTTCCTTTCCCATTCTCTTAAATTTTCTTTCCTTTTCTTTTTTATTCCACCCTCTGTCAAACCCAAACAAAGTACATTGAGAATACAGGTCAATTTACTTATTTAAAAAAAAACAAATCTGAAATGCTCTTCAGCATTTTAAGCATTTAAAAAACAACACTTCAGAAGTAGAATAAATCTCCCCAGCTAACAATCTGTGTCAGATATAGGGAATTTCATTATCAAGCATCTTCAGTTTGACACAGCCTCAAGCAAAAGTGACAAAAAGAAATCGCTATCCACCAAAGACTGCAGGAAAAAAAGACTAGGTAAAATCAAATACCCTGTGCCTGATTTATTCAGTTTTGATTTTTTTTATGTGAAATAATAAATAAAAGTTTACTTTTAACTTATAAGTGTTTAACTCAAAATGATGTAAATGTACTGAATAATACAATTTATATTTTTGTTTTAAATATATGCTTTAATTCAAATTCTGAACATGTCACGTTCAGTGTGGAGTTATATTTAATATTTGATAGTGGCTAATTTTTATATTGGTAGAACCCATGACCCACAGCAGGGCTGGACTAGGTATTTAAATAGGACTCGCCACTTTAAGGCCAGCTGCTGCTAAGCCACATACATGCGTCTACCAGGTGAATATGAGCCTCTGCGTGGTGCGGTCTTACAATCTTGAACTGCATGCTTTCTCTGTGGGGCAATGTGATAACAATGGATAACAACAGGTTACATTATTAGGTAAAGTATCCATATGCCAAAATTCAATATAGAACTAGTTTCTGAAAGGTAGTTAACAGTTACAGACCGAGTCATTTTAATACTTTGCCAGTTATGCAATATATATGACAATAAGCAGTTCTTTTTTCTTTCTCTCTCTCTTTTTGCCTCTCCTCTCATCCTGCTCCCGAATTAGGGTGACCACATCAGCCATGTTTTCCATGACACGTATAATTCTTACATATTGCAGACCAGCCCAGATATAGTGCTGCCCTCCAGTATGGGGGATGTATAACTGATTAATTGGTTCCCTTCCATGAATCTTTACATCTCCCATACCGTCACCTTCCTTTGCAATGCAATTTTCCCAACGTCGCACCACCTTTTCCCCAGAAGACGGTCAACATCAACTTTCCTGCCAAACATCTAGGTGCTTGTGCTTATTCTCCTCTGTCAGCGGCTTAGGCACCCACCTGGAACACACTTTACTGAACTTAAGGATGTCATTAATCAAGGCATAGGCAGATCCAACACTCACATTCAGCTTTCCTGCAACCTCTTCAACTGTTATTCTTCTGTTTTGCGAGGGTTCTTTCTTCCTCATGTTGGTGGCTGTAGCCGGATGCCCGGAGCTCTCTGCATCCCTCACACCAGTGCGGCCTTTTCAATCCACTCATAGACGACTCTACGAGAGAGAACTTTATCCCCATACTGAGCACACATGCAAAGATGAATTTGTGCTCTCGGCACACCTTCTGCCCACAAAAAAGTGTATGACAGAACGCTGTTCCTCTTTGGTGCAACTCCTCCCGTCTTCACCGTTTCCAACGAAAATATAAAAGTGCGGAAACTTTTTGAACGTTCCTCATATTATTCACACAAAAAATAAGATAATAGTTTAATTATTATTGTCTTTTATTTATATAACGTCAACAATTTACGCAGCGCTTCTTACAATACATATATTCAAGCGGCATAACAATACTAGAATTGACAGACTAAGACAAACTGATACATTAGGTCCCCACCTAATGTATCAGTTTGTCTTAGTCTGTCAATGGGCCCTGCTTGCAATCTTACAGTCTTAAGTCATTCTTAATTCATATATACCGTATTGGCTCGAATATAGGCCGCACTTTTTCCCCCCACTTTAAGTCTTTAAAGTGGGGGTGCGGCCTATATTCGGGGTTTAGCGCCTGATGCCCGGGACATGCAGTCCCGGGCGCCGGGCAGGCAGCGGGGTTAGGATACAGATCCCCCGCAGCGGTGCAGGGGACCTGCATCCTACTGTCTGATACTCTGACAGCCTCCCCTGCCAGCACTTCCCACGGGGGGGGGGTGCCGGCACGGGAGGTTGTCTAAGCGCATTGTGCGGACCGTCCTCACGATGCGTTTTACCTCTGCCAACCCCCGACTTACCGGAGCAGACTCCCGGGTGTCTTGTGGGGCCGGCGGGAGACATCTAAGCGATACGCGTATGCAACTTCCGGCACCGGAAGTTGCATACGCGTATTGCGTAGATGTCCCCCGTCGGCCCCGCAAGACACCCGGGAGTCTGCTCCGGTAAGTCGAGGAGGGGGGGCAGAGGAGGACAGTGGCAGCATATCGCGGGGGGGGGAGGAGGAGGACAGTGGTAGCATATCGCGGGGGGGGAGACAGTGGTAGCATATCGGGGGGGGACAGTGGTAGCATATCGGGGGGGAGGACAGTGGTAGCATATCGGGGGGGGCAGTGGTAGCATATCGGGGGGGGTTGGAGGACAGTGGTAGCATATCTCGGGGAGGGAGGACAGTGGCAGCATATCTTGGGGGGGGACAGAGTGGCAGCATATCTCGGGGGGGAGACAGAGTGGCAGCATGTTTTTTTTGGTGCTTTTTTAAAGAAAAAAACTTTTTCTTTAAAAAAGCACCAAACTTTTAGGGTGCGGCCTATATACGGGGGCGGCCTATATCCGAGCCAATACGGTATATATATATTTATATATATATATACTGTATATTGAGTTATGGAATATAAAAGATATTTCAGAAAGCTCCTATAATGAAAAGCATACTGGATATCCAACTGAGCTGCCAAAAATGTATTGAAGACTTTACATTTTCATGAATTAATACTTATTATTATTACGTATAAAAATCTTTCTGAAGAACTGAGACTCTGAAAATATAAAATAAAACTTTACAATTCTACTTTTCCTCTTATAAAACTAAGAGTAATAGTTCCTTTTTGTTATTAGACAACTTATTATGTGATTCTTAAAAAATCTTTGAAGTGCCAAGTCATCTGGCCAGGACACCAGTATCAATCAACTATAGTCCTACATCCAATACGTTTAACCCCTTTTTTCAAATACCTTTCATTCAACCTTTGGTTATTTTGCCACCCCCCATTTTTCTGTTAAATGCATCTTGACCTAATATCAAAGCTCACAGACCATTTAATTTAAATGCCCCTGGCATTTGAGACAAGTGGTCATTTATTACCTATAATTAACTACTACTTTAGGGAATGTACGAGTTTGTACTCGGTAGAGGAGTTTTACCAAGCAAGTCAGCACATGTAATAAAGAGCAACCAGAGTCCAAAAGTATCCTTTTACATTGTGTTTTAAATAATACTTTTTCTGGACACAACAGCTGTAAGAATACTTGACATTTTTACCAAGATTATCCCTTTAACAATTCCTTAAAGAATCATTAAGAATGTGGTTTTACTTGTATGGATCCAAGTTTATGGTGATGAATGGAAAATAAATTCTTACGTTACACTACTTTCTTTCGTTTATAATTCCAATATTGAAATCAGTATTTAAAGGGTTAAGCAATTACTAGCCAACTGTGAAAAATGTTGGTATGGTCTTGCTTTAGTAAATGCAAATATAAAATCAAAACTATGCAAAATCAGTTAAAGGAAAGCTGTGCACCTAACCACTGAATGTAAAATAATATGCACAGGAAGAGCAGTTATACAAATATCCATGCGATCAGGGTTACTCTGTGCAAATAAATATAGGGAAATTCACATGTAGCACTTTTGCTAAAGAATTATTGTTTGCGTAGTTTTGACTTCAACAGGACTGGATATTCAACAATAGTGTATCTGGAATTAGTGCTGAGATTTTGATTTAAAGTGGCTTTTTCACTTAGACAAAACATTAAGTGCACAGTCCAATATGTTAAGGACACAGCCCTTATTAGATTTATCATTTTATTATGCCCTTAAATGGTTTTATCACATACAACACAAACATTTTTTTTGGGGGGATGGGGGTATAACACACTGTCAAAAGAAATAATGAATCAGAGCACCCAACAGATACATACTGTGAATGATACAAACACCCATCTAAAGTATAAATATTGGGTATTTAGTATGTATATATATATATATATATAGAGAGAGAGAGAGAGAGAGGGAGAGAGAGAGAGAGAGAGAGAGAGAGAGAGAGAGAGAGTTATATATTTATTATCCTGCCTCTATGTCACAGTAATCTTAACATGATTTTAATTCCTGCTTTTGTGTCACATAAATAAAAACAATAACCCACTAATTTACAAATATGCAAAACATTGTATTGACTCGCAGTTTTACATGTTTGGACTTCACACAAGAAAAAGTACACTCATTCCAATATAGGCATGTCCAACACAATCTGGCTCTGGCTCTGAAAAAACAAATGTTTCTAGGTGGCGATATGCATTGTTACAGGGGTTTTCTTATTCATTGTATACACTTAGTGTATTACTGTGTGTATGTATGTATATATATATATATATGTGTGTGTGTATATATATATATATATATATATATATATATATATATACATATATATATATATACATATATATATATATATATATACACAAATACACACACCGATCAGTCACTGATGGGTTAAGTGAATAACACTGATAATCTTGTTATCATGGCACCTGATGGGATATATTAGGCAGCAAGTGAACATTTTGTCCTCGAAGTTGATGAAGGGTCAGAGCATCTCCAAAACTGCAGCTCTTGTGGGGGGTTGCCGGTCTGCAGTGGTCAGTACTTATCAAAAGTGGTCTAAGGAAGGAAAAGCGGTGAAACGGCGACATTGTCATGGGCGGCCAATGCTCATTGATACACGTGGGGGGAAAAGGCTGGCCCGTGTGGTCAAATCCACCAGACAAACTACTGTAGCTCAAATTGTTAAAAAAAACAACAAAAATTGCTAAAAAAAAGAAAAAGTTAATCCTGGTTCTGATATAAAGGTGTCAGAACACACACATGGCACCAGGATGCATCCATGGAGGCTGCACCTGGCAACTTACAGGACTTGTCTGCTGCCAACGTCTTGGCACAGGATCTGCTGCCAACGTCTTGGCACCAGATACCACAGCACACCTTCAGAGGTCTAGTGGAATCCATGACTCAAAGGGTCAGGGCTGTTCTGGCAGCAAAAGGGGACCTACACAATATTAGGCAGGTAGTCATAATGTTATGGCTGATCAGAGCCCTGGCTCTTCAAGGCTAGCAGTTGATATATGGCATAACTGGATATGCATAGCCACATGCTACACTCCACACTGTGTATTCCCGGAGGCCATACGCTACGTGGTTATGGCTTTAGCAAATAAGGGGCGAGACGCAGCCAAGAAGGAAGCAGTCCTGGCCACACCCAGTTACTACCTATAGCTCCTATTAAGTAAGAGTATTTAAGGCAGATGCCTACTGTGATGGAGCAGCAATTTACCCCTGATTACTTTAACCCCTTAAGGACAATGGGCGGTCCCTAAACCCATTGAAAACAATGCATTTTGAGCGGGCTTTGTCATTAAGGGGTTAATTAGGGTAACACATTTAAATTGTATAAAATATATTAGAGGTTTAGATAATAAGTAACAGACAATTGGGCTAACTGCTTTCGAAAACTCAATTCAACAATTATATTTTAAAATATTGAGTAGTATTATAGCTCAAATAACGATTAATTGTGTAAATCATTACATCTGCTCCCTTGTATCTTTCAAATTCTTCTTTTATAACACACATTTTCTATAATGCTTACATAACATGGAATGCATGTTTCTTTTTCTTCTGTTATCTTGCATGAGTCACCTTCAAGGTCACAGGAAGTTATGCGAATATAAGTTTGTCTACTACTATAACCTGCATGAAGACTGCAATTGGAATTAGAGAAATAAAAACCAGTCTCTGGAAAGAATACAACAAATCCAGGAAAGTTATTACAGAACAAAATACAAATAGCATCATTTACATGCCCATAAAAGCCGCTTCCTCTTTTAATATCCCAGACATCTGAAGCTTCTAAGAAGTCCTGGTTTAAATTACCAAACTTTATTTCTGGACCATAGTATGTTAGTAAGAAATGCTTTCTGCATAAATGATCATGACAAATAATGTTATATAAGAGTTCATGTTCCACAGGGGACATTCCAACCAGTAGAGCTACTTAAAATCAGAATTTAAAGCCTTAAAAAATTACATTTTTAACTCAAAACATTTGTGTAAAATTGTATAGATTTATAAATTTATATACAGAATGTTCTCAGACTTAGTTCCTTGCCGTACCCTGTTATATCTCAATCATTCTTCAATGGGATACCAATATTGCCTGATTATTACACCAAAGGGGGGTAACATGTGACCTTTGCCTCCTTAATAATTAAAAGAAAAGTAAAATTTACTGTACACCTTAGAAATGAAATTGAAGAACACTGAGATTTCCATCAGAGCTTCTTTGAAATTGAAGAAAAATAAATAAAATATGACAAATTTGATGTGACAAAATAATTATATCCAGAAAACAAAACCAGAGGAAACAATTATATGTGGAAATATGATTAATCAAAATGTCTGTGTAGGTAGACGGTATTAAAAAAAAAAAGGGAAAAATGTCTTCTGTTAATATCCCATTGAAATGTAAGTATTACCAAAACTCATTGTTGGACAAAAAATATATTATCTCTCTTATTTAAAATCACAAACTCAGAGACCATTGTGAGATTCCCAAATGTAATAATAGCACCAGCTGCAAGCTGTACATATTTGTTTTCAATTAAAATTTCAGTACTGAGAGTAACTAAGGGACCATAATAGTATTATGACCACAGTAATAAGAAAGAACAACTTTAGAAAATGTGATCCACTGTTTGCATTGTAGTTTCTTGATTGTTTTTTTGTACTTAAATGATTAAGTAGTTATTGTCACAATGCTGAGAAGAATATAGATACAAAAATTATCAAGTCAAATTACTATATAATGCAGTAAAATAACAAACAAATCTGTTTTCTGCTCTTCAAATTAAGTTCTATAATTTTCAGCCTTCTCAGCATTCTCTCTGACTATGTAAGTGCTAGATGTAGATCATGGAGTTTATAGACGGCCATCAGCAAGAAAAGTACTGTCATGGTTGGTGATTTTTAGCTCTTAAACTAGTATGTACCAGTAAGTCTTTTGTATGTTGATGCTATTATTAATTTTGTTTAATTCATCGCAGGTCCTTTGTGGATGATGAGGTTAGGATGGATGAAGAATTGAGGAATCAGAAGAAGTACTCATTCTTGGCCCTGGTAGAGAGAGATCTGTCACTATGAGAGCATAGATCATTCATCCTCTCCTTTCTTTAGGATGTTTTAAAGACCCATTTTCCTGCTTGACTATCAGGGACAGGGAAGCAGGGAAATAAACTGTCACTGGGCTCCCAGCAATTGGACTCCCCTAAAACCATATAGTGACCCTGTTGGGTTATGGTGTAAGTAACTTACTAAGTGAGAAGTCACAGTGTCTGTCCTGATATTAATAGTTTTGGTAAATAAGTTTATATAATAAAAGCAATGCCAAACCAGGGGCAAAGTCTTAAAACCTTAGCCTTTATTATGATGTTCTCTAAATAGATAAGTAATAACAGGGAAAAATCACAGAAAAAGAGACAGACTTTTATACATAAATGTAACCATAATGACACAGGCTACACAAAACATAAAGTGACCTACATACATACTGACTGAAAAAAAAACAATAAAAAAGTTATATCAATTTCACATCTGGGAAAAAATGTTAATTACAGACAATGTCTTCAAAAAGGTACATGGACACATTGACTCAAAATAACATATATGATGATATAAAATGTATTTCTTTAATTGGCTCTTTCCATATAAAATTGTAACAGAAACAATTTGGAAATAAAGCCATGAATCTAGTGAACACAACTGAAGAACTATTATCAGTATAAAATAAAAAAATTATATTACATATATATATATATATATATATATATATATATATATATATATATATATATATATATATATATATATATATATAATGGTTTTCTGCCATAGTAAAAAAAAAATATGTTTTGTGTTACAATTTGTCTACCTTTATGTTTTTATAGGGGAAATCAGTTGATATTGTAACGTTACCATGCTTTTTTTACCGTAATCATCATTTAGCAATTTGGTATAGAACAACGGCCCCTTTGTAGATTTTGTTCTTTAGAGTAACCTTACCATGTGAGTTTGATTGAACCATCAGTTAAACCCAGTTGCAATTTGTACTCAGTGCACCAGTGGGAAGAATTTATGATATTATGAATATAGCTTTCACAGAGACATGCTGTTACATTGTAACTTTACCAGGTGTGTTTCGTTGAACTTTGATTTAAACTAATTCGTAACATGCAGAAGGGTTGGCATTCCCATACTGGTCCAATAAAAATGGAGTAATTGTCATTTGTGGCAGGTTTTAGGCCAGAATCAGGGCTGGTTAGATGAGTAATATTGCATGTTTTAAAAGACCTGGAAATGGATACTTTCATTTGAGTAATAACTTTTAATATGAAGCACAATATTAGATATTACAATATTAGTAGTGGTTGGTTGAACTGTAATTTCAAGTTTAGTGCAAAGTGCTTATGATCTGAGATAATCTATAAGAATATTTCAGACACGTCATTATCTTTATTTAAAACTGTAACTAAGGTTCTTGGCGTTGAGGGCAGGGATGGAGGTTCTAGAGGCGCTGACATCACATCCATTTCCGGAAGCAGAAGGGCAGACAGAGAACTTATACCCTTGTCTTTATTATAAGACTGTGCCTTTGATTTTTATATTGTAGAATTCATGGTTTGTTTTGTATTGGTGACCATACACATTTTATTTTTGTTGTTTTGCTATTCATTTGAAGTTCCTTTAGATCAGTATGTGGTGAAGGGGTTAATTCATTTACATATAGCTGACTCCCCCATGTTGCCTTGGTAGGAATTTGGAGCCAGTAAGCATGCTTCTACTTATGTGTAAATCCAGACTATTTATATTTTACATATAATATGTGAGTGACATTTTGGGTCTTATTTGATTCCCAGTGCAAAAAATGAACCAATTGAGAATATAGATTGACATGGCTGGCAGACTAGTGAAGTGTTAAATCCAGAACCTTGGACTTGCTAATTTATACCAGGGCTGTCCAGGTCAAACCAGGACAGGTGGAAACCCTAGGCTATATTGGGTCTAGTTGATGAGACTTCAAGGAGCACTTTTTCATTTTGCATTGCTGAGTAAGCAACACAATACAGGATTTTGGCCTTGTGGCTTGTGGTTTTCTCTATTCAGTCCCAAATTGGGAATCTGACACACCTGGCCCATTGGATCACTTGCAGACAGAACCTCACACTCACTCAATGATGGTCCAGTATGTAAGTGCAACCAAAGGCTCTAGATAGGTGCTTGCTTTGTGCTTATGTCATCAGGTGGCCACTAGTCTATAAGTGCCAGGGCCAGCCTGTCTCTATTTTTATATTAATGAGCTACATGTGAAAAATGTACCATTATTTTATTATTATTATTCGCTTAATGAAAGGAAACCATAACTGCCCTTTGTGACTATATTTTACTGATTTTTGTTAGTATTAATATTGAAATTTGAGATACGCAAATAACTAAAGCTGTTAAGGGGTTAACAGCAGGCACATCACTGTATCTTATTTTGAATAGCAGACACGTTTGTACAGAAATTTTGCTTGTGGTCGTAGTTACATCCTGACAAACTAAAAATAAAACGATGTAGCTAGACCATATTTAAATGTGTCAAATACGCAGACAGCTTGTCCTTTGAATGACACATTTGATATTGGACAGTCTGCGAGACTAACCATGTGATAATGTGTCTAACACTGTTAGAGAAAAAAAGAGTCTCGCAGCTTTTAAGCCTAAAGTTCTACTTCTTGCAGAAACTTTTTTTTGCAAATAACAGTATATAAAGATCATTGTTGAAACATGAGGCGCAGTCTTTTCTCCAGTTAATATAGCAATAAAGAAAACAAAGTTTAATATATATTTTGAGTATATATAGCAATATATTTTAAGCTATAGCTATAACATTATATTATATAAATGATATAATAATGTGCGGACCAAAACGCACCATACATTTCAAAGCTTTGGTAGTTATTAAAAATAGATTATGTTTATCAGTGAAGTTTACTGATTCTAGGAAATCAGCAGGCCTTTCAACTGGAACCGGCCCAAGCGATCTATAATGTGAGGATAGTTCTCAGTACACAGTAAAGCAAAGGACAGATCCAATCACTGCCAAAAACAATTTGATTTTTACTGGAGTGCTACACTGTGAGTAAAAGAACACTGCATATGTACGGCTTTGAACCACCCTAGCTGAATGCCAGAATACTATTTTCAATCCAGTTACATAATAAATACTGTGATTGCCTAGAATTAGTTTATAAAATCCTTTTGCATTTAACACAAATTTTCAGATTCCTATATACATCAGATTTTGCATTCTTTCTAATAGAGCTTGAACAACTTTTCTAAACATTCTACCAGGGCCGGACTGGGACTGAAAAGCAGCCCTGGAAAAATTTGGAGAGCAGCCCCATATAGTTTATCTCACGGTGAAGCTCTTATACCCACACGCACCCCTTATACACACCCGAGTCACACTATGTGCCATTCTTTTTATCTCATTATTTGTATTAAAATGCCAGAAAGCAAAAGTGTTAAAAGGCCCTAATAAATGAAATACATTACACAGAATGGGATCAAAACATTTACTACTGCGAACATTTTTAGATGAAAAAGTTCCATTTTATTCAGTGGAACAAAACACTGATCACATTATTCTTCACGATATTCTGGTAAGAAACTTTTATTTCTCTATTAATTCATGTAGACTATTTTTTTCCATATTTAATAAAAGCTATGATTGAGACATGTTTGGTTTTTATTTCCTTTCATTTGACAACCTACCCCCGAGTTATGCACCTCTGCCCCCAGGCTTGCCACTCTGCCCCCCTGATATGCCTTCTACCCCCTATATGCCACTCTGCCTCCAGAAATGCCTTATACCCCCTATATGCCACTCTCTCCCATTATATGCCTTTTAACCCCCTTTTTGCCACTCCACCTCCAGATATGCCTTTTGACCCCCTATATGTCACTCTGCATCCAGAAATGCCTTATACCCCCTATATGCCACTCTGTCCCATGATATGCCTTCTAACCCCCTATATGCCACTCTGCCATATAGGGGGTTAAAAGGCATATCATGGGACAGAGTGGCATATAGGGGGTATAAGGCATTTCTGGAGGCAGAGTGGCATAAAGGGGGTTAAAAGGCATATCATGGGACAGAGTGGCATATAGTGGGTATAAGGCATTCCTGGAGGCAGAGTGGCATGAAGGGGGTTAAAAGGCATATCATGGGGCACTCTGCCTCCAGAAATGCCTTATACCCCCCATATGCCACTCTGCCTCCCTGATATGCCTCAACCCTCCTATATGCCCCTCTGCCCCGTGATATGCCTTTTAACCCCCTTTTTGCCACTCCACCTCCAGATATGCCTTTTGACCCCCTATATGTCACTCTGCATCCAGAAATGCCTTATACCCCCTATATGCCACTCTGTCCCATGATATGCCTTCTAACCCCCTATATGCCACTCTGCCATATAGGGGGTTAAAAGGCATATCATGGGACAGAGTGGCATATAGGGGGTATAAGGCATTTCTGGAGGCAGAGTGGCATAAAGGGGGTTAAAAGGCATATCATGGGGCACTCTGCCTACAGAAAAGCCTTATGCCCCCTATATGCCACTCTGCCTCCCCAATATGCTTTATACCCTCCTATATGCCCCTCTGCCCCATGACATCCCTTTTAACTCCCTTTATGCCACTCTGCCTCCAGATATGCCGTTGACCCCCTATATGTCACTCTGCATCCAGAAAGGCCTTATACCCCTATATGCCACTCTGGCATATAGGGGGTTAAAAGGCATATCATGGGACAGAGTGGCATATAGGGGGTATAAGGCATTTCTGGAGGCAGAGTGGCATAAAGGGGGTTAAAAGGCATATCATGGGGCACTCTGCCTACAGAAAAGCCTTATGCCCCCTATATGCCACTCTGCCTCCCCAATATGCTTTATACCCTCCTATATGCCCCTCTGCCCCATGACATCCCTTTTAACTCCCTTTATGCCACTCTGCCTCCAGATATGCCGTTGACCCCCTATATGTCACTCTGCATCCAGAAAGGCCTTATACCCCTATATGCCACTCTGGCATATAGGGGGTTAAAATGCATATCATGGGACAGAGTGGCATATAGGGGGGTATAAGGCATTTCTGGAGGCAGAATGGCATAAAGGGGGTGAAAAGGCATATCATGGGGCACTCTGCCTCCAGAAAAGCCTTATACCCCCCTATATGCCACTCTGCCTCCCTGATATGCCTCAACCCTCCTATATGCCACTCTGTCCCATGATATGCCTTCTAACCCCCTATATGCCACTCTGCCATATAGGGGGTTAAAAGGCATATCATGGGACAGAGTGGCATATAGGGGGTATAAGGCATTTCTGGAGGCAGAGTGGCATGAAGGGGGTTAAAAGGCATATCATGGGGCACTCTGCCTCCAGAAAAGCCTTATGCCCCCTATATGCCACTCTGCCTCCCCGATATGCTTTATACCCTCCTATATGCTCCTCTGCCCCATGATATACCTTTTAACCCCCTTTATGCCACTCTGCCTCCAGATATGCTTTTTGACCCCCTATATGTCACTCTGCATCCAGAAATGCCTTATACCCCTATATGCCACTCTGGCATATAGGGGGTTAAAAGGCATATCATGGGACAGAGTGGCATATAGGGGGTATAAGGCATTTCTGGAGGCAGAGTGGCATATAGTGGGACACACTTACATACACACACATGCCGATACACACACATGCACAAATACAAAAAAACATTATACAGTACAAAAAATAAATTTTTTTTACTCACCTTCTACTTCTCTTGACTTCCTGGTAGCTGCACACTGTTCTCTTGACATCCGGTGGTGCAGCAGTCTGAGTGCGAGGGGGCGGAGCTTCCGCCTCACGCTGCTTCCATCACTATGCAGCCATCAGACTGCTGGGAATGAAATCTAAACGGCCGGCGCGTGCTGATGCCCCCGGCCGGAGCTACTTTAACACTTTTTTTTTATTTATATGGTAAGCTGGATCGGCTTGCCATATAAACTAAAAAAAAAAGTATTAAAGCAGAGGCGGCCGGCGGCATCAGCACGCATCGGCCGTTCAGATTACATTCCCAGCAATCTGACGGCCGCATAGTGATGGGAGCAGCGTGAGGGGTGAAAGGTCAGTGTGAGGGGGCGGAGCTTTCACCCCTCACATTGCTCCCATCACTAAACGGCCATCGCACACGGCTGCTGGGTGCTGATGCCGGCCGGCCGCATCAGCACACAGCGGCCGCTTTGATTAGAATTCGGGCAGCCTGGGGGGCAGCTCAGCCGCTGTCTTCATGGCCGCCCAGCCCACGGACCTTCCGGCCCACCGGGAAATTTCCCGGTATCCCGGTGGGCCAGTCCGGCCCTGCATTCTACATCCTATTGAGTCATGAGCAAGAAACATCTTTGAAAACATATGACTTCAGAGCAGCATACGATACAACTCAGTGATACCTCTTCTCTGAATCTGGGCATAGATGGTGGGCCATGACTATAAGTAATATTGTCTCTTTCTCAGTCCTAGTAATACAGTTTATCTGTTTGAGACATATTGACATTGAGCTCAGTTTTATTAAAATACATTTTATTAAAATACATTTTAAGAGAAAAGAAACAAATTATGAACAGTTTCTGCTTTATGACATTTAGACACCTTCTATTGGTCACTCATTACGTTTTTCCCCTAAAACCCTTTGTACTTCCGTACATCTCATAGCCTTTAACCCCTCACTTTTCCTGTTTAGCCATATCCCCTTTCTCCTACTTCCCCAGTCTCATCCCATGTATAATTTTTCTATCTTCCCTGCCTCGTGCTTTTCTTTCCTTCTCTTTATTAACTTCCTCTCCCTGCAGCAAAACAAAAACAGCCCTGACCTGTCGAGACATGGACTCCCCTAGACCTCTAAAGGTGTGCTGCGGTATCTGGCCAAGTACCAAGATGTTAGTAGCAGATCCTTTAAGTCCTGCAAGTTGCGAGGTGGGGCCTCCATGGATGCATCCTGGTGCCATGTGTCCAGCACATCCCACAGATGCTTGACTGGATTGAGATCTGGGAAATTTGGAGGCCAAGTCAACACCTTTAACTCATTTGGCAAACCATTTCTGAACCATTTTTGCTTTGTGGCATTATCCTGCTGAAAGAGGCTAATGCCATCAGGGATCGCCATGTCCATGAAAGGATGTACATGGTCTGCAACAATGCTTAGGTAGGTGGTACATGTCAAAGTAACATCCATATGAATGGCAAGACCCAAGGTTTCCCAGCAGAACATTGCCAAAAGTATCACACTGCGTCCACCGGCTTGCCTTCTTCCCATAGTGCATCCTGATGCAATGTGTTCTCCAGGTAAGGGACGCACACGCACCCGGCCATCCAGATGATGTTAAAGAGAACGTGATCCATCAGACCAGGCCACCTTCTTCCATGGTCCAGTTCTTATGCTTACATGCCCATTGTAAGCGCTTTCAGCAGTGGACAGGGGTCAGCCTGGCGGCTACGCAGCCCCATACGCAACAAACTGTGATGCACTGTGTTTTCTGACACCTTTCTATGAGATCCAGCATTAACTTTTTTCAGCAATTTAAGTTACAGTAGCTTGTCTGTTGGATTTGACCACATGGGATAGTCTTTGCCCCCCACAGGCATCAATGAGCCTTGGCCTCCCATGACCCTGTCGTGGTTTCACTGCATTTCCTTCCTTGGACCACTTTTTGATAGGTACTGACCACATTGGTCCCACCCACCGACAGGTGCCATGATAACAAGATTATCAGTGTTATTCATGTCACCTGTCAGTGGTCATAATGTTATGGCTGATTGGCGTACACAACGACAATATATAATATGTATACCTTAATTACCTTCCAGCACTGGCTGCTTTTTTAAATGAGTTTTGGATTTTTTTTAGCACCAGACTAATTTCAAATATATATCTCAGTATGGTACTAATTACAAAAACAGAGCTTAAAGTAACTGTTATACCACATTAATGCTATTAAATTGTTACTTTCAAATCCCTACATCTGCATTTTTACTTATTTGTATACTAGTATAGCACAAGAGGAAATTCTATCTTCTATATATACAACGAAGAAACGTTTGTTTTATAACAAATCATGTATTGGTATTATTTTGCGTGATAAGGCTGTACTGGCATTATATGGAGTTAGTTGGTAGATATGAAAATAGGCTTTGGAGAAATTCCCAAATGTTTCCAAATAATTCCAGAGAAAATCTTACATCATTTTGTGTCACTAGGAAGCACCAAGACACAATTTTCCATATAACTTGCAAGTTCAGAAATACATTTAATACGTGTTGATATATCACACTTTAGATTTTAATCTACCTGAAAATATTCCATTAACACCAGTTGTTACATTCTATTCCTTGACAAGTTTATTCTGCAAGTTGGAATAATATCCTGTACCCCTACTTTATTTCAGAATACAATACCGTAATAAGATGTTATAAGACACAGTATCAAAAGCGTAATTAAAATAAAAGAAAATCACATTCAATTCTGCCCAACAGCTCAAATTTGAATTATCTTGAAAAAAGTAATTTTACCAGCCTGAGATCTGTCTTTTGCCATTCTTTCCCAATTTCGCCTATAATTTTATTTTTCATAATTTAAAATAACGATTGACCGTACTACTGTTTTAACTATAATTTGGTTCCCTTGATTTTCAGATGCATTTGCTTGAGTGTGAAGTTTGTTTAGAAAAAAACAGTTGATCCATTTAAAAGGTAGTTTTTGTATTTTTTGTTAACAATATTTAAATATGACTTCAAAACACTTAAATGTAAAGAGACAGTGTGAGTTTAAGGCTAGTGAGTCTAAAGTTAGAATACTCCAAATATTTAAAAATAGCCAAATAAAAGTTGCACCCTGGGGGCAAGTGGAATTCATAATATATGAGCTAATTCTTTCTATTTTTTGCAGGACAGTCTCTCTCTATGCAATCTTCAATTATTTGCTCTATACAGCACTATTTCAATATATTATGTATAACCGAGTCTATACATTTATTTCAAATGCATTGGTTACATTAAAGAAAACAGAATAGAACAAAAAACAAGTGTAAGAATCAGAGAAGTTGATATCTTCCCATATGCTCTTCCTACAGTATTTGAAAAGCCTGTCTCAAATCATTAAAAGAAACAGATGAAAAAGACACAAGGTGCATAATGTACACTGTGAAAGAATAAAACTGACCTGGGCCAAAAACACATCTTAGTTGAATAGCAGTCTATAAATTATTTAAAGGGATAAACCCTGGTGATTTCTTTTAAAAACAGATCGTCACAAGCTGCTTGAAGAAGATTCATGGCATGTAGAGTGCGTCAAGTTTATCCTTTCAGTTGAGTCTCCATTAAAATAAATAGTTACTGAACTTGGGACCATTTGCAAAGGCTGGAAGATACAGTAATTTGGAAGACTTTGATCAGCCTGTCCAGTGAGACTAACAATCCCGGCAATGCCTCATAAATTTTACCGTGTTAGTAAGTGCTGTTTTAAAGTTGATCACCTAGTTCAGCAGGGCTGCAGTCCTCTTGTCCCAACCGGAGGCCAGATCACCCACTTGGATGATCAAACACACAAGTGAGTCTCTTTTTGCCCTGATAAGGACTTTTTGAAGGGTCAAAATTAGACTTGTTCCTTTGTATTTGTCCGAACATGAAAATGAACACGAAGGGTGCATTTTCATTGTTCAGCCCGAATACTGAACAAACGAAGATGGCAGCGGCAAAATGTATACGAAGACAAAGACACAGAACACGAAGAATCCTCATGTTCCTCTTCGTCTTCGTTTACCAATCTCCCTGGTCCCTTCCCCATCTAGCCTACCTTATCTATGCAGGTGCACTTCATTGGTTGATGGCAGAGGAGGCTCCTGCCGGCGACCAATAGAGTTGCTCGTACGGACCTTTAAAATCCTGGTGCCAGAGATGCTGCGTAGTGTGTACCACATTAACCCCATATTAACCCCTTCTGCAAAAAATGAATGAAGAGAAAAATACGAACACGAAGAATGTACACTGATATTCGCCCGAACCAAACACAAGAAGGGGCGAATATTCGTTGAATACGGAGATTTTTTCCCCCACGCAGACGAACATGAAGACGAACAGGAAGAGTTCGCCGGCGCCCAAGTCTAGTCAAAATGTCAACAGTTTGCTGAGATTTTTTTCCTATTATTTGTTTATTATTATTTTTTTAAGAGGTAAACCTTTAGCCCAAAGCTCCTCAATACTAGAGGGACTTATTTGGTCATTACTTTTTCTTGATTTTTATTAGGTGTGCACCTCCATCTATCTGCTGCTTAATAGGGTGGTTACAAGGAGGTCTCTGACCTATGTAAACTATGGATGTCCTATCCTGACACTCTCTAGCAAGGATGGAGGCCATGGAGGGAGCATAGGGGCACTGCCCTGGGTTAGGCCAATGGGAGCACCCAACATAAATATGGCTCTAGCTTTATCACAATGTCACATTTTACAATTCCACACACTAAAACAGGGTTTACAGATATAAACAACTGTAAGCTCCCCAGGATGGAGACATCCTTTCTTCATGTACCTTGTTCAAAATGTCTGATTACTGTACTTATTACGACGTCAATGGTCCCTGTGTTCCATGCAGCATTAAGATGGTGATCACATGTATTTGTAGCATTTATTATCTTAACACTGTTAACTCTTACTATCACTCATGAAATGTTCCAGGGTACAAATTACCCACATGGCTACAGTTGTTAATGGGTATGTCATATGGGAAGAGGTTAGAAATGAGCTATGGTAAAGTTTATAAGACCGTGTTCTCTTGTGATGTATAAACATTATGCAAATTGTGATCTTGTCCTAAGCCGGACTTGATGTAACTATGTATAATACATCTGACTGTAATTACATCTGACTGTAATTATTTGTATGCTGTGTCTTATCTGACTCAATAAATTCAGACTAGCCATAGATTGCTGTTTAATGGTATTTTCAGACAAGCTAAATGAGCCTGTGGTGTGAGAAGAACTGAGCTGGCCCTTAATAATTAATCCCACAAATTGCACTATAGTTTACAGAAGGCTATTTAAGTCTGCATTTCCACTGAAACACACCATGGTTGGCAAAAATGTGTTCTGGTCTTGGTCAACTAGGCCTAGGATGGCAGGTATAGGTGGGCAGAAATCCCCCCCTGCAAAACCAGGGGGCAGATCACCTAATCTAATATCAATAATGAATTAAAAAAGAAAATAATATATTAATAATCCTCTACAGATTTAACACTATATACTGTTAGTAAATTTGATTAAGCATTGGATGCATGGTCATTTCTATTAGTAAATATCAGGACCTAAATTAGGAACATAACTTCACCAATATCACATATTTCTGGGCAAGGAACTTGCAGGACAAATAGACAAGATAGAAAATAAGAAAATAAAAAGAAATATAGCCTAGTTTTGGACACTTTGATATACATTCACTGTCAGTAATTCATCAGACATTAAAAATCAGATGGATATTCTGTTCCTCGAGGAGAAACATAGCAATAGTGAAGTACATAAAATATATTCTCCTAATACAAGGGAAGACAGACACTCACAAGAAAAGATGGATAAAAAAACATATTTGTATAGAAATGGTACCTCTTGGCTCCAGTTGCATGCAATGTAATCAAAGCAGAATAAATACAAGACATGCACCTCACAGGTAGAATAAAATCCCACTGGTGTCTTTGTGGTCGTCACACAGAAAATCCTCAGTCAATGCGATTTACTGGGACCATTGCCCAGCTTCAGATCAATCTAAAATAGGATACTGTGTTTTCAGAAGACAACAGGCTCTCCAGCTTCCACATCCTTCTGGTACAGCGACCAACAACTTGTGGTGAAGGCAACAGGCCCTCCCGCCTCCGGATCCTTCAAACTTGACTTACATTTCAACTTACTTTACCTTTTCCTGAACCGTAACCCGATGTAAGTGTAAGGTCCATATTTTAGCAAATTAACAAACAACCCTGAGCAGGATTGTTCTGCTTTTTTTCTCTTTTTTTCTACGTGGCAAAATACAAATATCTTGTGTAAAACTACGGAGGAAAATATATTTATAAAAATACATAATATGGGTCCTTGAAAAGACAACTGCGATGTCCTTATTTGCTGTTTCCTTGGAAACAAACATTTGTGTTTTTATATGAAGTTTGAACAGCCATCAGATGTCAAGAAGGTAGTTTCATGTGAATGTTAATAGACTTACAAAAAAGAAAATCAAAGCTTTAGAACATGCCTTCTGGTTTCAAACATGGTTTTAAATGATGATTTTATTTGCAGGAAAATTATTCGCACAACTTTTGCTAGACAAGCCAAGTTAAGCCAAGAACACACAAAGTTCAACCAACACAGCTATCAGAATCCTATACTTTTCTGTCCTATCCAACTTACAGTATATACGTTCTAAACAGAATTTGACAGCAGATAAGAACCTTTGGGCCCATTTTTCCCGTTTGGTCTTATCTTAGATTCATGAAAGGTAAATTTAAAATATATTGTGGCTGTTGAAATTCCCATAGTGTAATAAACATTTTAAATAAAATGAAACGATCCAAAATTATTCAGATATATTACAGCTGGGAAATCCAGCAATGTCTGAATCAGCCCGGCTCATCCAAAGAAGAGAAATATGAGCCAGTTCAAACTTCTCCTGTCCTGTTTGGGTCCTTCGGGATCCATACAAAGAATTTCTGGATCCAGTCAGCAGGGCCTGGTTTCTCTCTTTACAGGCTGCTGTACACACATCTAGGAATCATTTTATCAAGAATTAAAGTATACGTTTCAAGCGAATGTTCCAAAAAGATTTCCTGAAATGTATGACACTTACTTGGTGCTCTATCTCACAGATAGTGTTAAATATTTTTCAGAAGGCCTGATTCACCTTTAAACAGGAAAATGTCTGTATAGGCCGCAACGCAGAGTAACATCAAATGTATGAGTTTCCTGACTGCCTCATTTGGCATTTTGCACCATTTTCCATTTCTTCTTTGATTACCTTCCATTACAATAGCATCCTGTCTTTTACATTCCCTAGTTCATTTTATATTTTCCCTCTAGCAACTTGTGTTAAATTGAGATAAGCTTTGAAGGCAACTGCAATTGACTATATATATATTTTTTTTTTAAAAAAGTAAATGCATTTAATATCTCATACAATAACAGTACTTGGCAACCGAATTAAAATCCTGTTGTTACACTGACAAATGACTGAAAATGCATTAGGCATGGGGGTTGGTGGCAGAAGGAAGTAATTTGTGATCAAGTCAAGGGATGGACACAATAAATGTGTATACTGCCTTATGTGAAGAATGTTTTCCCGGTACATACACACATTATATATATATGTAATAAATACACATTTTAATATTTAAATTGGAGGAGCATCTTCCACAATTTTGATTTATGAAATGAAGAATATTATTCCATAAATTCACTTCTCTGCTAAACAAAAAAAAAAACCATAAAGGGGTCCTTTATGTTATGTTTATGTAATTTCCACAATTTTGAGTACCAGACATGACTTGATAATGATCTGACCAAAACATTGATATTTTGACACCATACATTTAAGCATTGATAGATTTGTGGGAAATACCTTGAGTATTCTAATTATTATTGTCACAAATGCTTAAAAATCCCTGCCAATGTTAAACAGATGAGGCTGTATTATTATGTCACTATGCATTACAAAGGACCATAGAAAGACAACTGACTGACTTTTCTTATGCCCTGCTTCAGAGGGAACATACCAAGGTTGGCCCTTCCAAATCTATTATGAAGTCAATAGATTTATATGCAGCCTCTGTTGGTATGTATGTGTACTGGACAGGACTGGGAAGCACATGCTGGGGGTGCTGGGGTAGTAAGTTAAAATATTATTGAGGCTGCTATAGTACCAAGTCAATTCAACCGGCTTGCCCTTTAGGATGAGAGATTCTTATTTGTGTCAGAGAAATTATAAAATGTCTGAACTATTTTAATTTCTGTGTTGTAATTCTGTGAGTAAAATTAAAAACCACATCTTAAGTGGTAGTATCTCATCTGCTATAGGGGTATGTATAAAACATAGTAATTCTGCAATTTTAGGCATTGTCGATAACATGCACTTGGGGTACCCTCATAAATCACCCTTGTATGTATAAATTATCCATAACTATCAGTTATAAAAAGTATTAGATTGCCACTGGCCAATAATAAACACGCAGTAGGATGGAAGCAGCCGTACGCTACATTCTAACATTGCCCAGCTAGACTATTGTAGTACATGTCCACGTGTATCCAGCCGGTGGCCGCACACCAAAGCATTTTCCCAGTGTGCCATTGCTGGTATTATCGTAAAGCATATCACACAAATTAAAAACTGTGGGTACAAGTTTATTAGAAATCTAAAAGCCTATTGCAATATACATCAAGCATACAAATATGATATTACAAGACAATTATCTACAAATTATAGAATAGAATTCTAAGTTTACATACATAGTTTTCTATAAAAAAAAAAAAAAGTACATTTTGGTAAAAAAAATAAATAACATAGTTGGTCTAATTATAAAATGGAATGTAAGGAACATAAAAAGTACCTAAAAGAATGGCTCTAAAGAGACTATTATTCTATCAAGCTGCGTGTACTGCTATTTTCTGTGTAGCTTAATAATACTTCAATACATGTAATACATTAAATGGTAAATTATCAACACTGTTGCCTACTCTATGCAATGATTATTTGTTTTATGATAATCTGTTATGTACTTATTTGTTTTGTGCTCTTCATTGCTAAAAAAATATACTAATTCTATGGTAAACATATGTTGGTCTATATTTTATTAAATACATATGGCTTAGGTGTTTTGTGAAAAATAATCTTTATATGAAAATAGCTATTTTTTTTAATAACAAAATAGTTTGCTAACCATATAGACATATACTGTATGTAATATATTGTGTTGCATTGTTTTCTTTAATAATTGAATCTAACAAAAAGGTATTGGTACGACAATCCAGATATCGCATGCTCTGTGTTTGTCATCAAGAGGTAAGTTAATCATATTATTAGATTAAAACTAGCCTTTAGATTTCTATGGTTTAAGACTACGGGTGCTAGAGGATATAGTATTCTGTAGTAGAGATGGTATGGGTTCAAGTTGGGCAATGTCCTATTTGGCAAGAGTGGAGGTGTGTGGGCTGCAGCAGAACCAGCTTAAAATGGCTACACCTCTCCCTGGTATTTTGAAGACAAGTCTGACTTATGTCACAAGGCTTATCCATATCTATGGCTTATCCATATCTATAGAATCAGGACCAAAGGACTTACTAGTCACTTACCCAAAGCAAAACTGTGTAGCAAAATCCTAGTACCTACATATACGTCTCAATTCAATGCATATACCATCTAATCCAATCCATGCTGAATTCTACTTGCACTCTTTTATTAATGCCTTAAATGTTCTATTTGAAAGGCAAAATAGGTTTTAGTATATGTACCTATGGATAACTGAGAACTCCCACCCATTAAGCTGTCTTTTTTGGATACTGTAAGGTGTAGATGGATGAAAAGTTTCGATTGAACATCTATGTTTAGAACATAGATAACCTTCAAATATAACTAGTGGCGGCAGATGTACACTTCTAACTGAAAAGAAAAAGTAATGTGACATTTACTGATATTTTTGTAAATGAATAATAACAAAATAACTTACAAGTACGCCTTGTAGGTTTATTCAATGACAGCTATATATTATAAAATGCCTGATAACCTTGGGAATTGTTAATGCTTCCCGCAGCCTTTATTTGCAAGCGGTGTAACCGATCTACTAAGTCTGCTTGCTCTGCCATTGAATTGACGGGCACCTCCCTTCAGTGAACTAGGCACAGGGGTCACACTTTCATTCTTGACCTTTGATGTGGCTTCACTTGCACAAGTTCTTCCGGAAAGCGAGGCTTCCTTCCCAGCAGTTATAGCCTGTATACCCTGTTGTAAGACGCTAATGAATAATTCCGTGGACTGCTGATGTTGCTGAGACATGAACATCAGATTAGAGGCAATTTTTTCTAGAATTGCATTTTGCTGCACAAGAAGTTGTGAGTTTGTCCTTTCAGTGACAGTGATCTGTTTAAGAGATTTGCTTAAGTCTTTCACATGTCCGTTAAGTACATTGATCTTTCTTGACATTGTTTTCCTGAACTGGCTTTGTTCTGCATGTATGAAAGCAGCATGGTCTCTAATGCTACTATGTAGTCCATGAGGTATCTGCTCACTGGTGTACTGAGACAGCTCAGGTGGATCTTTGATGGACTCATCAGACGGCAATTTTAGCATATTCATGTAGTCTTTTTCCTTTGTTTTAGGGAGGTCTTCCTGGATTTTTAAGATAACATATTCCTCTGGTTTGGTGGCCTCAATATTACTTGCAAGAGGAGCCATATGTATTACAGCTGCGTCTTCCTCTTCTGTGTCTTGTTCGTCTTGATGAAAAACAGCCACAGTGTCTTTGGCAAGCGCTCCTAAACGAAGTAATTGAAATATATATGTGATTTAATCAAGCTTTCATTATTCTTTTTTATTTATAAAGTAATTTACTAGGAATAAACTCATTGGCAGTTCACTCATTTCCATGTATGTCCTGAAGGAACATAATTACATAAGCACAGTAAAACAACAAGTTAATTACAAAACCGATTGTTACAAAAATGTTCCAAGCTGCCTCTAATTTTCAACTATGTTCTAGGGATATAATTAAATAGACAGCCATGATAAAAAAAATATAACCAGATCTCAATAAAAAAAATTATTAGACAAAAAAATAACACAACCAAGGTACCGAATGTCATCAATTTCCATGTAATTATATAGGATTACAGACACATAGTACGAGAGAGTACTTTTAGTATGAAATATTAGAAAACCATCAACCCTATATTTGGTTATTTACAATTAAACTATTACTTGAAATTGAAAATGTTTGTACAAACAGGAGACAGATGGCATAATAGTCTTGAGGGGCCATTATTGCAGCCCCTATTAAAATAACAAATTTGTTCTAGAAAGTTTGGATGTCATCTTACTGATACTTTAATATATACAGCCACTTAAGATTATAACAGTGTTATAAAGATTGACAACAGAAAAACAAATAAGCATATAACCCATGTAGATATGTAAACGAGGGCTGACACTCCATGATGCAAATGCAAGCCATGGTGGATTGCACAACTCCGATCCTGGCTGTGAGATTCAGCTGCATGATTGTATTGACCTAACAGCATTTTATCTCGCTGCATATCCTTCTGAATGCCCATTCACAATAACATGCCCAGCAACCAACCATCAACTAAGGAATCAAAGTACTTGCCTTACAATGTCTGTTAATTTGGAAAAGCAGAAGAGTCTATTCAATTTCCAGTGTTCATTGAGCTCAGGTTGAAAATACTTCTCATCTCCTGTCTCATTCTCTCTCACTGCCCCAAATAGATTGTAAGCTCCCAAGAGCAGGCACCTCTTCTCCTTCTTAGTATCTTGTATATTGAGAATTTTAATGTTATCATGAATTGTCATTCTCCCCCATTATAATGGCCCTGCAGGCTGGTGTTATATCAACAAAATGTAATCTCAAACAAATCTAAAATCTTTGGACCTCGTATTATCATTAAAGCGGTAATATTGCAGTTGCTTGTGTTAAGATCTCTATTACTATCATCATTCTAACAGAACCCATTCAAACCCTATTGTGATATGTTGCTGTGCACAGCAGAAAGCCTGGGTCTTATCAAAGCCATATTTATAGCCATACTTTAAATACACGAAAGCTCCTCTCCTAACCATTGACCTTTAGATAGAAAATTTGAAGAAGAGAGAATTAGATTGATACTTTGATATTAGGCTGTAGTTCTTATAAAATATAAGATAAAATATAAGATACTATAAAATAAACATACACTGGTGACTTCATTTACTAACCAGAAAATAGAGGCAAATGTATTATAATGACGTTTTATGGTTATTCTGTTGGAGAAGTTGAGAGATGTGTCGAGTTAATTACTATTGTGTTAAATTTGCCGTCTTTAGTCTTCTTCTTTTGCAGATGTGCTAATCAGAAAAGCATTTCATACAAATACTTTAATTAGTACAAACTAATGAGTAGGCTATGGCTGCTAATAGTAACATGGGAAAAAGCCCAATCTCCTAGGGCACTTCTGAAGAGTAGCTATTGAGATGCATTCCTGGCATATAGGAGTAAATGTAGAAATGGGCACGGTCTCACAGCCTGGGCATAATCGGGTGATAAAAATGTTACTGTTAGTATATGTAGAAGAATATTTTATGTCACAATGGTTTACTTTTCCATAATTGCAATTTCTGTTGTGCTTAAGGGAATGGAATTGGATGCATCTGGCAATAGGCATTTTATATGTAATTGTTTTATTAGATAACATGAATCGCCAACCAAACTTTCTTTATTTTTCACAGCTGCTGAACTTCTAACTGAAAGATGATCAGGGAATCAAAACTCCTAGCTAATTAAATTAACCGTTTGGTTAAATAAAGCAAAACTTTATCATGAAATACTAAACAGATGGGACACCAATTTGTATGGGAGCCCCATAAGCACAGCTAAGTTGCATTCAGGCCAGTGGGTTGAAGAGGATGGTTTGACACAACATTGATTTTTTATCTTATACTGTTCCTCTGCTATTGCCCTTCTAGAAACAATGACAAGCAAGTTGGATACACGGTGTAAGCAAGCAAGATCGACAAATAAAAGGTATAACTTCCTCTGCTACATAGTAATTTTCACCTCTCTTTCTCTGACGCCAATAATAGTTCTTTTCTTACTTTTATTACACTGTTTAAATTATGACGTCAGAAGAAAATATGACTTTTGTCTGCTTATTTTCATACCCTTAATGACAGTTGCCTATTCCTGCTTTGAATAGGTTTGGTGGCTGAATGTGTTATTTGGAGCAATTTATAACCTACTAGGTATGCATCATTTGTATTATTATCTAAATATAAGCATTGTGAAATCCTGCATCATTAATGCACTGGGATAAGAATAATTTGTGAAGTACGTATGTAAGTGTCACACAGTGTAACTCGCTTCATAAGCTCCTTCACATACAAAAGACTGATTCCTGGCTCGTGTTTTTAAATTAAAAATGATGTTCTCAGTTTTCATTAAGTGCCATTTAATTTGAGATTTATTTTGGCATTTAATTAAAATGGAATGTATGTTTATCCTTTAAAGGAACAGTCTAAATGTCCCAACACAGCGTCACCAATGAAATCAGTGGGAGAGTTTTTTGAGCCTCATTGTATTTTTTAGTGTGGGGGGGCTATCTTTTTTTTGGGGGCTATCTATATATTTCAGGAACTAAATTAAAAAATCTGCAAATCCAGGTTGCACCATATATCAACTAAGTTTAAAGAACAATCCTAGCGCAAACTGGAAAAAAAAAGAGCAAACACCAGAAGCATTCCCTTAATTGTTAGGGTGATTGCACTATTTTTACCTGTTTATACCAAAATGATGGTAAGATTGTGGTTACCCTATAAATTAATATATAATTACCAATTTCAAATGCAGTTATGAGTAGAATAACATTTATATTATTGAAGGGTTTTTCAGAAGTTCTTCAGAAGTCAGTAGAGTTCTTGTTCCATTTGAAGGGAATATACAAAGTCAACGTTTCCTTCTTATACAAATAAACAAACCAAATATATGTTGGCTGTCAAAAATTAATGATTAAAGACAGTATATTATTTAGTGTTTGTTCCATGGCAAAAGATTCAAAGGCAGATAATAATCCAGGCTTCAGGATTCATGTTTTATTTAGTCATTTCGTTGTTTCGGGGAAATAAATATTGAAAACAATTCCACAATTCAAGCCGTGAAAGTCATTCAGACATCTCCAGCTAAGAAATATTGGGCACCGCAAAACCATAGCATGAAAATAATGGTCGACTACACACAAAATAGAGTTGTGCGGTACCCTGTACCATTGTTATTGTAAAGCAAACTCTTGGCGTTAAATAATACATTACATGGTCATGTATCTATTTTTCTAGAATAGGTATTACAATATAAATTTCCAACTGACTAGGGACAGAATACAGATCATCTTTGTGTTTTAAGCCTCAATTATTTGTAAAAGCAATCTGTCTTACAATGGATTCTGCAATATAGATATATAATTAGTCTAAACAATGTCAACTGCACTGCGCTTAGTATAATTTACAATGTGCCTTAAAATGGACCAGTCACTGGTTACAATCGCTCTTTAAACTTTACTGTAACCTTTTTCTTTTTCGCTAAACACTTTCTTATTATCTTTTGCACACAAGAGGGTCAAGTTACAGTTTATGTTATCACAACACCCATATTATGTGTTTTTATTAGTTTCATTAGTTGGCAAGGAAAAAAGAAAAAGAAAAGAGGAAAATGGAATGCAGAGATTTTGTTCTAACTATATCATGCAGTTAATACAGTGCAGGAATTTAAGCATGCATGGGATTGGCATCCGGCTAAACTGAATCCAAGACGAGACCAAGGACGTGAGGTTTGACATTTTTTTTTACAGAAGATTTACTGAATGTTTATCTGCCATCAAATTCTGTTTCTATGTGTGATATCAAATCTTTCATTGAATCAGCTGTAAAAGGTAATCATTTAACATATATAAGCATCATATATATATATATATATATATATATATATATATATATATATATATATATATATATATAAGCATCACACATATATAAGCATCACATGTACAGGAATAATGACCACCACTGGCAACAAATGTATACTATAACATACAAACTCCAACCCTGACTTGCTATAAAGACTTTTCACAACCATGGCCTATGATTTATATCAGGGTACAATATATCATATCCATATATAAGGTTGTGCATTTATAAGACTTGTTTTATGAATGTGTCACTTAAGTAGATAGAAAAAAATAAATAAAAGAAACAGAATAAAGCACCATATTAATACATACTGATTTTGGCAATTGGAAAGATGGAATTCAATGATGCTCCTAAAGCACGTGTAACGTTATCTTTTTCAGTGTTGGCCCAATAAAAGGTAACAACTTAACAACAGTAAATTAATATACATACCGTGTTTCCCCGATAGTAAGACACCCCCGATTGTAAGACGTATCGGGGGTTTCAGAGGGGTCGGCTAATATAAGCCGTACCCCGAAAGTAAGACATATGTCTTACTTTCGGGGAAACACGGGGGATTTGCCGGGTCCGCCACTCTAAGGGGCCGGGAAGTCCCCACCAAGGCCGGCCTTACGTGTCTGCGGCCGCACAGGATTTAAATTAAAACATCGGGGTTTTTTTTTAACTTTATTTAACAACCTCCATGTTAAATAAAGTTTTTTTAACTTTATTTAACATGGAGGATGTTAAATAAAGTTGAAAAAAAACCCCGATGTTTTTATTTAAACCCTGTGCGGCCGCAGACCCCTAAGGCCGGCCCCTTAGAGCAGGGCCGACCTTTGGGGTGTGCGACCGCACAGGGCGCCACACTCCAGGGGGTGCCAACCTGCGGCACCCGGCACCCCTCCAGAGACGGACAGTAATGTCCGCCGCTGGAGGAGCAGGCTCGCAAGGGAGCGGTATCGGAGGTCTTTAACAGACCTCCGGCTCCCTTGAGTGATTTTAAGCCGGGTTCAACCCGGCTTAAAATCACTCAAGGGAGCCGGAGGTCTGTTAATGACCTCCGATACCGCTCCCTTGTGATCTGCGCGGCAACAGCTGTTGTGCGCCGGGGTTTCTTGTCAGATCCCGGCGCACAACACTGAAGCCGCGCCCACCGCTGTCCGTGCCCTCTGACCCGGAAGGAGACAAGAACTGAAGAAGAGGAGCGAAGAGGAGGAAAAGAAGCTGAAAGAAGAAAGGAAAGGTAGGAAAGCATTAAGTGAGAGTGGATTGGTGTATATGTGTGTGTGGATTGGTGTATGTGTGTGTGGATTGGTGTATATGTGTGTGGATTGGTGTATATGTGTGTGGATTGGTATATGTGTGTGGATTAGTGTATATGTGTGTGGATTAGTGTATATGTGTGTGGATTAGTGTATATGTGTGTGGATTAGTGTATATGTGTGTGGATTTGTGTATACGTGTGGATTGGTGTATATGTGTGTGGATTGGTATACGTGTGGATTGGTAGGTGTGTTGATTGGTAAGTGTGTGAGAGTGATGGGTGTTATGCTGTACCATTTCCAATGTCTTTTTCATGATCTAATTATGCTCTAAAAGTACATCATAACTCCCATCACTCTCAATTTTTTCCCAATATAAGACATACCCCGAAAGTAAGACATAGTGGGGCTTTTAGGGATAAAAAGAAAGTAAGACACTGTCTTACTTTCGGGGAAACACGGTAGTTATTAAAAAAATATCAGAATGACACACTTTGGTCCGCCACTCCTCCAACGCCTTTCTTTTGATTATACCAAGTGGTGGTCACAGTTCTAGATCTTCAGGAAGAACAAGCTTTGCCTATGTCCTTCATGCACACCATACTTCCCAGTTTGTTTAGAGACCAGTAAATTACTTGGCATTATTCCAGAGAATCAAATGCTCTCAATGTCGCTATTTCTCTGAATGCAGGAGCTACTGTAAGGAGTAGATCGTGTGATAGAATCCAGGGTTCCCAAAAGTGGACCCAAAGTTAAATGAATAGAATGGAAGAATGGAAGAGTAATTGCAATACCATGAGCCTCTCATCTGTCCATCGGTTTGTATTTCTTATGTAACTAAAATTACTTGTATGGTATCATTATTAAAAGGTTTTTAACCTTTCAGGTGTGCTGAATAATTTTTCATGACACTTTAATATCTAGTAACCGAGCAACTTTCCTTGCTTTGTTTTTTTTTTTTTTTTTTTTTTTAATTCTTCAAGTTACTACTCTGGAAGGACTATGACCATCAGTGATCAACTAGGACAATATTTACCTACTTCAGTTCTTTTGTTGGATGTGGATTACCCTCATTTATAAATGAACATTTACTAAACTCATTCACTATAATTAACACATCGACTAACCAATGAATCCGGATACTTTATTTAGTGTGAAAAGACTATTTTTTGTGCTTGAGTTACATTTTAAGGTATTGACATCTCATATAATGAATCTAATTGCAGTAAGTGATTCAAGCTGGATTCTAAGGGGTAGGTTTTGAATTTAGAACCATCTCATCTAGAGTGGAAGGGATTGCTGCCAGGATCTAACAACTTACTTAAGCTCCTTCTCCGGGCACATAGAGAAGAGGAGAGCAAAAGATGAATAAGTGCGTTAAACGTGGATCCACATACAGCTTTCAAACCTGCAGCACAGTACAAAATTAAATATACAAAGCATTTTCATGCAAGGACATTTCAGTATAACTATCTTTTTACTAATATAGCAACGAGGAGAGATAAGCATGGATGTTTGCTAATCCCCGTTTGAGACCAATGTTCAGTTATTATAGGCTGTGTGGGAGTACATTATCATCCAGCGGGGAGGAGGGAACGTCATGTCCATGGTCGCTGGACACCTGTGAATTGTTTTTTTGTATAGTATTTTGTTTCAAGAAAACGGAAAGATTTATTTTCGGTCACTGAAAGACAGATGCAGAAAATGTATAAAGTATTGTTTCACTGGATACTTTTTAATTTCTAGAAAATAAGGACTTCAAGTGAGGAAAAAGGGACAGATGCATTAGAAAGTATGTCCATCTTTACCAGGAAGAAACAAGTACCTGGGAACTCCTCTTAAGTTTTATCACCCATATAAAATTAAAAGACAGGTTTAAAAAAAGTGTAATTTTCTTTTTTAAGTTATTACAAAGTATAATGTTTCTGGTAGCTGCATTCTAGCCATTTATATGTGTTCTAGCTCTAGTTGTGTTGGCCAAATCTACTTGGGGAACATCCTGACTCTCGTCTTACTGCCTGGAGTAAAGAATTCAAGGTTCAGTTTAAATCATCCAGCCAAATACTCTGATTAAAACAAGTCTGTGAACGAGTGGCCCTCATTAACTACAATGGCAGCCTCCAGGTCTGCAGAGCAGTTTATGGAAACAAAAAGAGATACAATATTTTTTGTCAATACTAACCTACAAATAAAGACTTTATTTTTTGGTCATTTTTTTCTTCCATGGTAATCCAATTGGTAGATTAAGTTTACATTTTACTAAATCTGTATCTGTTTCACACACTTGGGATGTGTTATACAACCAGGGATGAATATGGTCCCATTAGTACAATATTTATCATTCAAATTAGTTCCATAGAGGTTTTAGGTCTATGATGCCTGTATTCATGTTTGTGGAAGAACCATGCAGAACAATTGGAAAGAAAACAGGTCTTCAATTGTTATATTAACAAAATAGATTGAAGATAATAGAGAAGCTTCAAAAAAGCAATATTTTTTTCTGGTAAAGTGTGAGAGATTAGTATGCATCTATCCTTTTAAACATATGCCCAAGTGCATTGGGAACTAGATTAATAGTAGAGGTGTTACATGATTATTCCCCATTTGTATATGTCCTGAGCAAATTGACCTAGGCAAATTGATTATGAAGTAGATTAAATGCTGTCAAATACAAAGCACTGCCACAGGTCTATACTGTATAAATCTCAGAGGATTGCGAGAAGAAAATCTATTGTATCGATCAAAATCAAGAAATATAGTACATACTCAGGATATATAAACCCATGCTTCCAACATGTTACAATGGTAAAGATGCTATATACCATTAACTATGGATTAATGATGTGACAAATTTCTGTTAAAATGTAGTAGTGACTGGCCACGAACAAATCACTTTTTTCTACAATTTTCATATAGTTCAAAGGTTCACATTAAACAAATAATTTGTAGAATTGTTTAACAATTTAAATTAATAGGCTGTTCATTGGTTAAGGGTATACACACATAAGGTGTTATGAAAATGTGTTGAGTTTAGCTGACTGAATATACAATCCTTGGTCAGACTGTTTCCCCATACATGTTCTTAATGACACTTTTATACAAATTCTAATATTGCCTTTTATTAGAACAGCCTATAAAGCAAGGTAACCCAAAATCAGTCTCTGCATCGACAAATACATCAGCTTCTTCCTACAAAGTCTTAATAGCCTCCATGTTTCCAAAATGAAACCAAAGCATGAGCCTAACATTTGCAAATTCACTACAAAGCTTTTAACAACAACAAAATTGGAACCCAGCTGGTCTTGGATTTTGGACCAAATCAAATATTGTAGAAGATGTGTAAACCACACCGAGTCTGGAATGGGGAGATTGAATGGGGCCATCAAAATACTGCACAAACAGCAGAAATGACAATGTCTTTAGCAGTTACCAATAAGCACTCTTTGTCCCTCAAGGTCTAGAGTTTGGCACACAAACACAGGATAGAAATCCCAGAATGAGTACAACCAGCTCAATTCAAATGTGTTCAAGCAGGAATTTGTGAGTTCCTTGTCTGTTGGCATCCATAAGGCCTGGTGTTCAAGTTTCCCAATATAGGCATTTTGGAAAAATCTAGCTTTAAAGAGTTGACCACATGCTATTTTGATGTGGAACTTTCGATTTTGCTTCTAATTGGCCAAAGACATCCACTGATTATACCAGGTACTTTCTATAAATATACCATCACACCAACTGAACCCTTACAAAAGTCCTGTATCACTTTGTGAATGATTAATGAGAACAATGTCATTAAAGTCATGAAAAAGTGGTCACAGCTAATAAATACCAGAGGTATTGCTGGCCAATAACGATTTTTTACGTTTCACATTTTACTCGTAAAAGAAAATGCCCCAGTCTCCTGTGTAGTTTTGCACCTAGGTTTTATTCTTGGAATTCAATGGTAAAATGTGATTTGCTCACAGATGATCTTCGTTTTATATTTGTTTCATTCGTGTTAAGCAAGAAAATATATGCACTCGAAGAAACACCGACAGAAATAAATACATCTAATAAACAAGTCATTTGCATATTAGATGTGATCCGATTCTAAACGATTCCCACATGCTTCTGTCGGTGTTCCTATTTTGCAACACATTATAATTAAAAGACCAGAAAAATAAAAAAGGTAATAATATATAGTGATACAAATATGTGATTTAATTTTTAATTACAAAATGTCACGTGAACAAGTGTACGTTTATTCTGCTACACAAGGAATAATAAAAACAGGATTCATTTTTGTTGCTTTTGTAACCTTTTTTTGCCAATCTTACATTAAAAATTCTAAGTTGCCGGGAAAATAATTTAGCAGATAACACACAAAGGCCAGACCAAAAATGTTGAACAGTCTGTTTTATTACCTTATGTAATAAAGATTTTTTTTTTTTTTAGCGTTTTTAAACTTTTTTTGTACAACATACATTAATTTGTGAATCAGATGTTAAGGGATTTGGAGATGAAGAAAAAAAAAAACTGGGTAACATTACAATATTTTACAATAGTACATGATTATGAGTCTGAATTTGTTCAGTCTATCGGTGTATAGCAAGGGTGGACAGCAAAGGCACACAGAGGTTTTATGAACCCAGGACTGGATGCAAAATAAAAAAAACACCAAAATAATAAATAAAAAAATGAAAAAATTATTAAACATACTGAGGTATGATTAGCAGGTAGATGGATATATTCTTTCCCGCATGTTGAGGGATGTTTCTCATGTTGAGACTTGACTATTGTAGTGGTTTGTGTATTGGGGAGAATCTGGAAGATTTATGTGTATGTGTTATAATGTTATAATAAAGGGTTTAGTATTCAAATCTAACTAATAGTGTTTTATTAATATGGTTAAATAAGGCACTGCATGTATTTGGACACAAGGCATGATCAGCTTTTTGAGTTATATTTAAAATGTTCCATGCCAGACAGTCGTTACAAGTTACTGATATCATGGAACATGCAGCTCTACGTCATCCATTAAAGAGACTAGATTTTAAGTATGCTCCACATTCTCACTTTAAACATTGGTTAGATGACAGAATCATTTTAGATGTGGCCTTAGCACAGGACTCTTGGGTCTTTACAAACTTTAAGGACATGGTGTGTAGTGCCATCTTAAAAAAAAAAATAAAAAAAATATATATATATATATATATATATATATATATATATATAAATTTTGAAATAGAAAATTATTTTTAACTTTCTTTCATTCATTTTGATAATTTAACATTTTTTGGAGAAATGCAAGCCTCATAAGGACATTGTCCCAAGAAAGCCAATTTTAATTTGTCTCTAATGCCTAAGTTTACAGTCCACATATATTTTTATATAGGAAAAATCATGGTGTCTTTATATATATAAATTGTTTGAGTTTTACAGGATCAAAAATGTAGGCACAACACAATGTGTTAAGAAGCCAAATGTCCACGCTAAATTCTGTGATCTCAATCCCCCACCAATTTCAATGAAAAAATATGGTAAAAAGCTCAAACTCATCAAAAGATCCATCACCAGATAGCTTTGCAGTATACATAGATTTTTGAAAAGATGAAAAAGAACACTGCATGGACAATTCCGACTTAGACACCATAACAAAATAGAAAATTAAAAAAGAATGGAATGATATGCATCCACCCTTGCTACACACTTATTTTTTCTAAATCATCTCAATTTTCTAAAAATCACCTATATATCAGCAGACTTCAAATATTTCATTCCAACCAATCAAAAAAAAAAAAATAAATTGGACAAAATAGGTATAAAAGTCAACACAAAAACTCTTTTAGGTAAAGAAGAAAAACCAAAGACTCCATTACACAGATGTTATAGCTTTCAAAATATATCGGGTGTAAAAATCAAGGGGAAAAATTATAGACAAAAATAAAATCACTAAATGGGTATTGTTTTATATTTAACAGAATTCTTGTTGTCCTCTTTTAGCAGTATTCAATGGAAGCAGGAGCCAGCCTGCCTTAAACTATATTCAATTCAGACGGTCACATACATAATGTAAGTGTGGACTTTATTAGCGGAAGAAAGCCAATCACATTCCGCGGTATATCCGGCGCGCACACCAGACCTTAAGACGGTATATTTTTTGATGCATTGTATAACATACTGAAATGATATGA
The DNA here is from genome assembly GCF_027358695.1 of Spea bombifrons. Lineage (NCBI taxonomy): Eukaryota > Metazoa > Chordata > Amphibia > Anura > Pelobatidae > Spea > Spea bombifrons. The sequence continues at coordinate 133,416,439 of NC_071087.1, read as the reverse complement.
TAGGCTAAAAAAAATTCAGAGAATTAGGAAGAAATACCACCCGCATCGGTGTACAGCTACTGCGAGCATGATACAAGGGTGGTTCAATGATAGAATTGGCACATTCATAATGGTTAAATGAAAAGCAGGATTCTGTACTGCACTTTTATTTTTTTTTAAAGAATCCATGGAGTTATGTGTTTTCGCTACATTCTTATCCCAACCTCTGTGGTTTACCATCCACAATACCCAGCAGGCACTGCCAGCGCTAATGAGAAGGATAGTATGGGGCAAATTACTGATGGGAAAAGTTATAGGTACTACAAATCACAAGTACACACGACTGAGGGTGTAAGGCACAAATTTACATGTGGAAGAAAGGTTATTCACAGATTAAAAAGTCCCATGAAAAACCTGCGAGATAAGACCATCATTTCTATGCATGAATTCAAAGCTGGCATATTACTTTGTTCACATCCATTTTGGATACGGTTCACTCGTTTACATGCAACATGGAATGGGATGGCACAGCACAGGGCAAGCTTGTGCCTTCACAGAAAAAGTAATCACTATTGACAAGGTCATATTGACATCAATGGTATAATGCAGAGAAGTGCACATAGAACTGCAGGGTGATCGAATGGGATGTTACAGTCCCGAGTAAAGTTCATTTGAACCCTTTCAGTGCCTGGAACGAGGAGGTGAAGGACCATTGGCACCCAGATGGTTAAAGAAATCTTTCATTGTAAAATAATAATAATAAAAATATGTATCAAAGGCTCAGCCAGTGAGCTAGTCAGGTGAATGAAAAATAAATATCCCCCTAAATCTTTTCAGAGTAGGATCAATCTGCAAGGTAGTCCTATGCCATATGTCACAGACCCCCATCCCAATGCCAATAGTCAAAAGAAATAGGTTAAAAAAAAAAAAAAAAGCGAATAAAATTTAAAAATAAAAAGTGGTGATGAGCAAGGAAGGAATGGAAATGAAGAGTAAGGGAAATTGAAAAAAATAATCCAAACACAAATTTTAGAACGCCAGCTCAAAATTGTTTCCTCATCCAATTTATTGGAAAAAAAATAATAATTATAATAAAAGTACTCAACTACTCCAGTTAGCAGATCATGTTAAATAGAATTGAGTTCATAATCTCTTTTTTCCGTCCATAGAGCTGCTCAGAAAGTGAATTGCAGGAAAGTCATTTCCTTAGGAAAGACAAAATGAACAATAAATAATAGGAGTTACTATTGTTATCGGTCACATGTTATTCATTAAAAAGAAAGGAATAGCAGAGATTGGGAATAGCTGTGCCCAGTTCGGCATTCTTCTGCTAATCAAGCTGCTGTAACACTGATGGGCATTTCACAGTATCTGCACATAGTAAACTTCTGCCATTATTAATTTTGAGTTAGCATTGTCCTTGAAGTCATGCGACATCCTTTTCATCCTTGTTGCTTGTTAGTCTTCTTGCTCTCCTCTACAAGTCCACGTGTATCAGGAGGTGAAGTTAACATTCAACTTTGTGCTTTTGGCTCATGGGTGTGATGCTCTGGGATGAATTTGTTAACAGTAAAGACTGTTTAGATTGTGTGCAAGTCCTGCAGCTGCAGACATAAACCGTACGTCACATGGTTTCATAAGAAAATATTTCACTTCTTCTTTTCCAAAGAGTCCGTAGCTTATTAACAGCCTTCTTGGAAATTTTTGTTTATTGATGGAGTTGCAGTAGACTGGCTCAAAATGGCAAATTCTGCCCCCTTGATATTCCTTCCTTTTATAATTATGTACATGCATCACTGGAGTTAATGGATGATGAATGTGGTGCAAATGTAGGTTTGGGTGGTACATCTGGCTTTAAAGAAGGAGTACGTTTCACACCTGATCTGGGTAGAGAGTTATAGGCATTAATACCAGGCTGCCTTGTCAGAGTCACTGTCTGTCCTTGAGCAGCGTTGAAATGTATAGAGTCTACTCTTTGAGGAGCAGGAGGAGGATTGTCCCCTCTACCAAAACTCTGATGTCTGGAGAGGTGAGATGAATTTGACGAATTGGTGTTGTTTCTTTTCAGGGTTGATGTCTGGTGAGTTCTTGTGAGTGAGTTTGTAGGGTAGCTTCTCTTGTAATCTACACTATACGCTGGTGAATGCATGTCTATGCGCTTCCCCATTCCATTCTGAGACATTGAAGAACTTGGAGGCCCTAGTGAAGCCTCTCTTTGGGGCACTTTTGGTGGTATACTATCTAAATTTTCCACCAAATTCACACCATGATTTGGACTTTTACCATTAAGGTGTTCCTTAATTGCTTTGTACTCTAGAGTAGAATTCTGATTTTCAATAGATATTTGTGCCACCTCAGTTAGTTTTGGTTGGTCCATATATTCGTGTTGATACCCTTGTTGGGTTATTGGAAGGACCACAACGCTAGAAATGTGGCTTGGTGATGCTCGAAGAGGCAAATCAGTTGGAATAACAGGTGATCCCATTGGAGGCATATCTTTCGTGCAAGCATTGATAATGTTTTGATTTCGTTCCCAATCACGACTGCCTCGACTAGGCTTCCTTTTTTGCTGCAGAGTTGGAGTGGATTCAGGAGTCGGTAATGCTGCCAGATCTAGATGGTGTTGCTCAGCTTTGATTAGCATTTTAGCAGTAGTTCCTGGTGTAGCCAGTTTTCCATTATGCATCAGTGGAGTAAGGATAGCCTCAGGTTTCGGGTCTTTGCCCTGACTGTCACCGAAGAGTCCACTTAGCTTAGTGACACTTGCCATAGAACCTCTTCGTGAATGATTAAGGTCTCTGTCCTTCCTCTGCACTCCATTTACATCCCTTCGGCGATGGTCACAGATACAGTAAACAATTATTCCAGAGAAGACTGCACCCATCACAAAAGCAAGAATAACGGCAATGGCCAAAAGTGTTACTGGAACAAGTTGATCGTGACCTTTGAGATAACTCTCACGAATTACCCCTGCAATAAATATGACAAAGAGTTAAAAAAAATCAAGATTTATGAACCCACATGGCAAGACAATAACCTTCATTTTATTTTGTTCTGCAAAGTGCTAGGTAGTAAATAGAAAAATTTCCAGGTATAATTTTGCTACATGAAGTTTATCTAGCTTAGGTTGAATAATCTATGGTCAGTATACTGGTTAGCATTATTTGGTGTTTGATAGCTATTAGTGGGTAAGTAGCAATAAATGCTTGAAGCAGCAATATGGAAATTACAGCACAATGTAGCCGCTGAGTTCATTTAGTTAATAATCAGATATGACTGGTGCAATAACACATATTCCCCCATCATTAAGACAGTGAAAAAAAATTTAAATTAACGTGCCAACTTGTCATGTTTGATTAAACACAGAAAAGTAACAGATAGTTTTTAAGTGCTATAAAAGTGATCTGGGAACAAACGCTATGCGGAATAATTTGAAAACTGGCAGCATTCAAAGTGACCTGGTAAATTATATATATATAAAGCAGCGAATATACAACAAGATAATTGTGAATGCCAAGGTAACATGATGCTTTTAATTTACTCTATATCGAGAAAGAAATTATTGAAATGTACTGGATATACAGAAAATATTTTTTCTTGACGTTTAGATGTAGGTTTGTAACTAAACAATTTAGGTACACTGCACATATTGAAAAATGAAGATGTGCTTTCTGATTACTACGGTAAGTTTTCTTTTCAATAAAATGTTTTGTTTTTTTTTGACATATTACTATTAAATATTGAAAAGGTCATAAAACGTGTCTTTTATTATTATATTAATAAACTACGGGAACAGTGGATAAAAACTAAATTTATTGGGGTCAAAAGGAAAAATCTAAAGGGATGAACTATACCTCACCGCATAAAATACTAGTTTACCATGGCTATGCTTTTCTAATATATATACGTACACACGTACCATTAGGGTTTTGTTACCAGTAATGTATTTATACAGCACATTTACATGGATGAACTAGTGTGTCTAATGTATTTAGATTTCGGATAGAGATTAAAATAAAAAGGGTAATATTCAAAACTGGTATTTTTTAAATTACTTTAAATAAAAAAGCTCACTTACCTCTCGACGCAGTTCAGGAGAAAAACTCTACTTTTACCCTGTCCGGCAGCATAGAGTGAGTCCATGCTACTGAAATCTATTCATCTCAAAACCTGTCTTTAAAAAAGGGATGTGCCACACATCGCGGCATTCAGGAACATGACGTTATTTCAGTTTTGTACAAGCACGGCAATGCCGTGACATCATAACTTGATACAACATGATGCAAATGACGCAGAGCGTGCAGCTTCACGCAACAATGGTGACTGAGCCAGGCTACAGTACAGAAGTTTTGATCACCATACGGATTTCCAATGCTGCAGAAAGAGGGTAAAAGGATAGTTTTTCTTCTGAATCCAACCAAAGCAGAGCACTGGCACTGCGCGCTTTGTGTTCTGCGCCGTGAGAGGGTTTGGTGTAGCATGCAGTTTAGGTTAAGTCAGGTAGCAGTTGATTGAAAGGGTTATAAGAAATGAAAATAAAAATTTTATATAACATTTAAAATATTTATCAAGGACTATCGAGGAACCAATGTGTCTCTCATACAAAATTTTTATAAAATACATTTTATAAAAAGTAATGATAAATATATGGCATGTGGCACTCTCCTAAAAAATCTAAATTGTTCTTTATTTAGAATATACATGAAGATCTTTAAGATAAAGAGTAGTGATAAATTAAACGAAACGCATATTTAATGTAGTACATCATCCTTTTTTATAAATTATAGTTAAAAAATAAAATTCAAAGCACTATACATTTTGGGAAATTGTAGCAATTATCTTTTGGCTTCAGCTTTCAAGTTTCCATATAGGATATGTTTTTAAATGATATTCTCAAAGTCATGACATAGATTTTTAGGATCTTGTGTATCATGAACAGGTATTGATCAAAGCCATCTGCACTTTCTGAGCAATCTCACTGTCAATTAGCCTTGAGGCCATCATTTAGCACTTAAAAGGTCTGGATCCCTAATTTGCTCACGGAGTTCCATTGAAAGCTAAGGTACAATGCATGCTGAAGAGCACATATGAATGCATAGCAAGAATAAATAACAGGTTGATGCCCTTCAACATTAACCTATGGCAGGTTGTCTTTAAAATAAATAGGGGATGACAGCGATACAATTTACAGCATAAGGAAAGTATTACATGATACTAAATTGAACAAAAATTATTGTTGATCTTCTTATATACATTACAAAAGTACCTCTTTAGGTATGACATCTCTCTTTATACCCCTTATCTCCCTCTATTCTACAAAATCAGAATGTCTGCTGGGTATGAGTGAATCAAAATGTTCTACAGCCATAAAAGTCACCATAGTCCATATAGAAACTGCATGAAATGCATTTATAAGTTAATACAATGTAATTAAAATACATTAGTTTTTCCTTTACATGACATGCAAAAGGTCACATGAAAACTCTTGGTAAAGCTCTGCTCCCATGCAACGCCTTGAACCATATGCAATGCGATAAGTGTCCCTCTTTGGCCATTTAAAATCTTGTGTGTGAGATGTGTTGGACTGGCCATCTGGCACGCCGGGCAGATCGTCAGTGTGTAAGTACTGACCAAATACTGTGTATTGAGGATGCCAGCTAGATACGTGTGGCTGCTGACCTTAAAGTGCCAGGGCCACCTAGTCATCCCCAGTCCGAGTCAGAAACAGGGAATGAGTGAGGGTCACCAGCAAGGTGTTAGGAGTTGATGAGTAACATATTACTCAACCCTACCAAGAGAGTGATGCAGCTCACATGAAGACAAACAATCAGTCAAACTCAGAGCCTGGTGCGTACAATTTTAACGTTCCTAGAAATGCATAAAAACATTCTTAAAGTGAGCCTCAGCTTCAGCTTGTACTTTTACCTGATGCACTTATTCAATACAAAAAGGGAAAGATGGTACCTGAGCCGTAAGGAAGCTTATGAAAACGAACTTCAATTAAGATACAATCTGGAAAATGCTTATACCAAGTCACTTAGTTATAATCTTTTTTTGTCTCAACCCACTTTCCTAACTCACGAACTGCAGGGTGTACATAATAATTGCATCTACTTTCACTTACGAAGAAAACACAGAAAATGTAAATACATTATCTCCTGGTACTGGACTTTTATATCTTTTATATATTTTTGTAGAAAAAAAAAATCAAGAACATGCTTTTTATATTCTTGATTATAGCTGAGCATAAATCACTTTTATGTTGTTCAATATGATAAGGTAGTGTATAGAAATTCAGTTTCAAAACCATACTGATGACTACAACCCCTTGGTGAGCAATTTATATCAGAAGACATTACATCAGGAGAATACAAATAAGATTGTACTAAGAGCCATAATTCACACCAGTCATGTAGGCAGCAAGTTAGAAAATAGCATGACTGAACGCTTTGAACAAAAAAGGCCTGGGTGCTATTAACAAACTTATGCCACTTCTCCTAATCTTTATCTTGCGATCAGTTCAACAGCCTGCCAGAAATATATTCTATTGATTACAGCTGGTTACACATGATAGATGTGTCAGTCACAGTACAGCATTCACTGATAAATAGGCATCTGTGTAAGGCTCAACAAATGACCAGTGGCCTTATAACCTCAACAAAAAGCCCCTTTGTGCTTGCCTTACATTTATGTTGAAACATGAATTCCATTCATTGCAAGGGGCTGAAATTTAACGTCACGAGTAGATATTAAATCAGGAGCATCTTAAAAAAAAATATAAAATACTAAACTGAATAAAAACCATATAGACTCCCAGTGGCAATTTATTCTAGGTCATTTACAACATTAATAACATCTATATTGTATTTCTTATCCATTTGATGTGATCTTAATGGACACAATTTGCCTTACTTTCAAAAACAAGGAACTTTCTAAGTGACCTCAAACTTCGGGAACTCTGGGTTGCAGGAACAGGCTCTTGACAGGCCCCATTCCCTGCCCATTTTCCCTTTACTGTAAATGGGTTTTTTTCCCAAGATGTCCTGACATCATCGGGCACGCCCCCAATGCCAGTGGGCAGTCCTTGATGCGCCCCGCAAGGGCAGGCTCCGGGTAGCCAGAGTCCCAACCCACGGCTGAATATGAATGGCCCAGATGCACAATATATGAGCTGAAATACATCGCACGTATCCATATTGTCAGCCATCATCAAAAAGCTGGTGGCCTTCAAGTACCAGGGCCGCCTCATCATTGCCAGTCTGGCCATTTTCTAGCTTTATAACATTTACGAAGTTAGTGGCCTTGTAACAAACAGGATGGAATATCTGACTTGTATATAGGATTAATTATTTCAGATCCATATATTCTACAGTTGCTGTTGAACTACAACTCCCATGGTACAGCAAGACATGCACATGAGCTGGTAGCTAATCATCATACCAGTGTATGTATCCTATATATTCCTATGCACAGATGAGCATTGTGGGAAATACAGTTCACCTGTATATAGAGTCCGATTTGACCGCATTTTGGGATTGTTTTCCTTTATAAATAAGCATTCTACCCAATACTCAACAGTATAACAGGAATTGTACATTTTTATGGGAATGGAAACATTAGTATACCCATTTGGATTTATCAATGATTAGTGATCGCCACAAGTACAACTACTAGCTGCAGGGCTGGCTTTACATACCCCCAAACCATAATTCTTACGGTGAATCTCCTCTAAAAAAAACTTTTGAACAAAATTGTCAGCGCATGTGGTATGTAAATGCATGGGTTTGTCTTTTGTCTATTCTAGTCTCACCATTCCCCTTGAAAATACGTATAAGTAAATGTGCTGTGTAAATTGTAGGTCCTATATGAATAAATGATAATAAAGACAATAAAAATAATAATATGGACACCACAAACACCAAGCACTTCCATTTATTTCCTAACAGGAATGCCGCCCCATTTAGAAATTTGTACATTTTGGATGTGGTTATTATATAATTGAAGATAATTATATGTACTCCAGGCTAAGAACCTCAAGTAACAATTCTAATACTCAAAGTATTAATATAGATTTGTGACATAAGATGAAAACAGCAGGCACGCTGAAATAAAGCCTACCATTCATCCTACATGTTATTTTGATCCATTTCTGGATTAGCGTTTATTATTCATTCCTACAAGAGGTTTATCAGCCACAACACTAGCTGAGTTGTTTTATAGGGCTATGAATAGTAATGTTAAGCTCAAAAATGTGAAAATGCAAAGTTAAGGCCCATTTTATGGCTTATATGTTGACTCCCACGTTTGGGTACTATGGAAATCTATACCTTGATTTTTATGACGGGTGTGTTTGTGTGATTGGAAAGGGAGGCAACACTAGGATTAGAATTGGAAGCAAGAATGCATCCTTTTCCCTAGTGTTCTTTGTGAATAACACAGCAGTTCAGTTAAGGAATGTGGAAAGGAGGTCAACTTCCCTCAAACACATTAATCATCGACAACAGTGGACGTATACTTGGCGGAAACACAGTGTTCTAGTAGTCAACGGTGTCCTATGAATATAGATTTGTTATTCAATGCTCAGTTTTAAGATCCACAACTGTACTGCACATCTACAGTAAACCATTATATCTGATTAACTGACATCAACTGTGTGTCGTGGCAAATTCTAACAAAATGTACAATTGCAAATGGCCACTTGATCATATCATATATGAAGCATGGATTAGGAATTTGTGTGTAATCCAATTTGTAATTTAGTATGAACCTGGCTCTACCTGATAAATATTTCTATAAACCATAAATGAAGTTCATCAGGTTAAAAGAGTTAATTCACTAAACTATTGTTGGGGAAATAAAACTTGTTTGCCCGGAGGCCTCCTCTTGCCATCAGTTGAGTCTGGAAGGTAGAGGCAGGAGCAGCCATGCCAATGACAGGCTCTTCCATAGATATAAAGCCAAGCCTCGGACAAAACAATCCAGAGACTAAAACTCGCCCTAGATGCTCACTAATCAGATCATTGGACAAAATATGAAATTAAAGGCGATAAGAATCTACCATTTTAAGGAAAACATTTTTTAAGAAGATATGTGTGTGATAGCAATGTTTTAGTAAAGACAACCCTCTTACTGTCATCATAATTCAACACTATCATTTTAATCGATAATGTCCCTTTAATATCAACACAAATCTTAAAGCAAACGCTGTCTTATGACAAGCCCTCTGTAACAGTAAAGACAGTATCCTTTCATGTCTACGCTCCTTCTTTAAAGATGTAATGGACCTCAAGAATACGGATACATCCCATTTAATCTAGAATGCATACTCCAGGGCTGCATTATTTATAGGCAACCTCAGTAAAACAGGCCATCAATGAACCCTAATTAGGAGACATTTCCCCTTTCTAAATGTCAAAAAAAGGTAAAACGAAACTATGTAAGCTTACACATTTAATGAGATTGGGGTTCATGTCTACAAGAATGTTCTGTGCATATTTCTGAGGAGCACCACAAAGACTATTGATCTAGCTGAATCAACTTGCATAATGTGCTCAAAATTGACTTAACCAACATGACAGTATAGTGCCTACTGCGGCTCTCGTATCTGTCGATAACGTGCAACCACTGGCAACCATTGGATGCCACAAAATAAACATGTGAAGTGTTCTCTAGGAGTGATGAATGAGTGTAATGTGTGATTTTTCAATGTGCACATGGAGAAACCCTTACTTTGGCATACTATTTTATTTCTGTAGCTCCAAATTCAAAACATGACTTCATTTTAATATCCCCCCCCCCCAGAATGAGCTTATTAATTCTGTATCACAAACTCTATTCCGACACCACTCACACAGTTTTGACCGGTTTTGCTAACTGGGCACAGTTATTTAAAAGCGAGACCAATTGGAAGCATTTGAAAAGTATCTTGAGAAGCAGTCCTCCTTCTAATGCTTACACAGTAATGTGGAACAGATGGCATTGTATAAAAACTAAACATTGGCAAAAGGATGCGAAATGCCATAAATTAAAGACAAGATTTTTCATGAAGCTACTAATTAGTTGCAAACTTTCAATGGCTGAATGTGTTGCAGCCAGTAAGTTGTGCATGCTGTGGGTGTCAAAGCTATTTCAGGCTTCTCATCTCGAGGCGATGCTTGCTGTGGATAAATGTGATGCAGCCCACTTGCCTTTCCCTAGATATTACTTGCCTGTTGTGCCAATTATAAACGGCACATAGGGGATATTTCAGTAAATTTGTGTTCAATTATCTCCTATTTAAATGAAGCAGTTGTTTCCTTACTGGTATGCATTTGTAGGTATTCTTAATGTGTATCTGTGCCTATTATGCGTCTGTGTATATGCATTGCATTGTTTCAAGCTACGTTACAAATATACATTCTTCCTGAAACCACTGTTTGAGTGAAAGTATATTTATAGGGAGAACATATACCAGCTTTTCATTATTACATGTGTCATCACTGATATCATACAACAAACACATTCATGTTATACATTTTTAGGGGTTCTGATGTGATTGTTCAGGTGCAATGTAGCCTTTTGCATATCTTTCTAAATTTATATACGGTACCATTCAAAAGTTTGGGGTCACTTTAAAATGTCCATGGTTTATGGGGGGGAAAACAATATCTGTTTATTAAAATACCATGAAATGGTTTAGAAATACAGCCTATATGTTGTTAATATTGTAAATGACTGTTGTAGCTGGAAACGGCTGATTTTTAATGAAATATCTTCATAGGTATACAGAGGCCCTTTATCACTTTTATCACTCCTGTGTTCCAATGGCATGTTGTATTCGCTAATCCAAATTTAAGTTTAAAAGGCTAATGGATCAATAGAAAGCCCTTTTTCAAATATGTTAGCATAGAAATGCTCCTGTTTTCCATTAAGACAGCTAAGTGGCCCCAAACTTTTGAATAGTAGAGTGTGTATATCACAATTTCAGTTTTAGGAATATCACAAGTTTGTTTTTTTGTGTTATCTCTAGGAAATGGACGCCTGATTAGTTGGTGTATTTTATTTTAAAACCAAATAAGAACTCATTGTTTTGTAGACTAAAATGAATTATAAAAAAGTGTGTAATCAATGTGTGGGTATCTAAAAACTTGAAAATTCACATTGATGCAAACTATATTGCTATGTATTCCACTTACACAACCGCTAGAGGTTTGTGCAGCAAGGGCACCCGATCACCACATCATTTTGATGTATGATGAGTTTTAAGGTGTGAAAAAAATTACATCTCATTCTCACCACACAAAGCACTTCTTTATCTTTTGAAAAAACCGTCCTATAGCAGTCCTACTATAATTTATCTTATAAAAATGTGTTACTTACACATTTTGTGAAAACTGGAGAGAATTTTTTTTTCGTAGGAAGTTGATAACTCTGCCACAGTTAATGGCTAAACTTATGATTAAAAAACAAATCATGCTTTAACTTACATAGAAAAGGTAGTGGATGATGATGTAGTGATATTGCAGTCTGAATTATGCACATATATGTATTATGCAGCATTTAACAGATATGCCCCAACTCATATTGTTCTAAGATGACCAGTGAGTGTTAATTTATAAGCATACTTGAGTACGCTTTAAATCTGCCTCAGAGGCTCTGTATACCACTGCTGGTTACCAGGCCTCTTGTCAGGGACCTTTCCCCTCCTACTCTAAGTTTTGCCCACTTGCCACCCTTTCCTGCACACTTGCCAATAGCCACACTTTCCAGTCAGGCTCCACCTCCTTTTGACGCCTATATGGATAAGGAGTAAGTACGCCTGGCTTAGTGATGCTAGGAAGTGCCCAGGTAGCATGACCCAGCGTACTCGGCTAGTCATGTCCACTACCAACTGGTTGTTTACTAATCATACAAGTTGACACAGTTTAACTGGCTGTTATCACACAACATTTGTGCCACAGATATACAGTGGCGTAGTCTGGTATATGTTGATTAGTCCCATGTCCACCAACAATATGGAGTGCTGTCCGAGTCAGCACAGTGCTCCATATGTTCCTTCCATACCATCCCGAAGGAGCAGCAGGTGGCACTACCTGAGGACGATAAATACGCCACTGCAAATATATGGGGACTTCTGTGTGAATGTTTAGTGAAGTAATACTAGCAAACTAATGGTTGGGCCTATTGAATTTTTTTGCAAAATGTATCTATTGTGCCTTATTTTTTGCAGAAAGGGAGACATGTTTATTGAGATTAAAATCGCCTTGCTTTCTGTGCCGTATTTTGTAAATACTAAACAAAAGGCTAATATTTAGAAAGATTAGCAACTCAATTTTGCCGTTAGCAGTGTAACAAACAAAACAAAGGTTCACAGCGGAAATGTTTTCCAACAATACATACATTTGCCGTTAAAGTGAGGACAAATGACTCGATTCGCTGCCTTGGACCAATAGCTAATTTATTTTACAGTATCTATTGATATTTTGTCACCTGTAAAGGAAAGACAAAACATTTTCTTTTTGTTGCTTAAAAAAAACAAAAAAACTGTCTGTATCACTTATAAGATCACGATTCTGGTCTTTATTCCCAAAGAATAGAGATACCCCCAAGACTTGAATATATTTTGTTTGGCTCTTTTAAGAACCAAAATGAATAAGTCAGAACATTGTCAATTTAAGTACAGCTAATGGATTTCTAGATAAAGTACTTGGCTGCTAAATAATACACGTATTATTAGAATTCTTGGTAACATAATAGGCCAGAAGCCAAAAGCTAGCTTTCCAGCTGTTTATAACTCCCATAACTTTTGAACAGAAAAGGTGTTTCTACCACCTTTGTGATTTTTCCAAGTGACACAATATCCAGAGATGTACAGAGCGTTCAGCAGAATGGTGATAACGCTCTATCAACATGCTTATACGGGTGGTATCAACAGATGTGAAACACTGTTAAAATCACCTACAGAATTGTTTCTAAGCCTGTAATTATATACAGAATATATATATATATATATATATATATATATATATATATATATATATATATATATATACATACATACATACATATCTGGTTATTAACTTAGTATACATGTGTATCTGATAAGTGGCATAGTCATTGTAAGCATATTTGTCCACAGGGCTGGTCTTCATGCCCATCAGAGTTCCTTCTTATTGATGAAAGCACCAATATAGGAAGCAGTCTTTGTGCATAGCACAAGGAGATTGCCCCCCCCCCAGTATTTGTCTATAACTGTTCAAACTACTTACAAAAGGTGCAAATTGCACAACATCTGTAAGAGGTGCCCAAGGATTTTGAGAGTTAAGGTTCGGCCCTGATTCTTTGCAGACACTTGATACCCAGTTATGCAATTCATCCAAACTAGATATTGGTTAAGGTATATATTTAGCATGTGCTGTGTTTATCCCAATAATATTTATAATGCGTAGACGGTTCTCAGACTACTCCTCCGGAATTTAGGATTATCAGTTGGAAGAGCGTAAACTAGTGACCCCTAGCCATTGGTACACGTGGAAGAAACCTCTGGTGCTATGTAGGCTACTTAACAAGAACATTACTTACTTTATGCTTGATGGTAGTTTTGGATAAATGAACTCTATGTGGCAATTAATTCCTTTATTTTATATTTTTATCATGCTCTGTCTATATTGTTATAAAAACTACCTCCTCCCAACATTATCCTGTAAATAATTTCCAAAAAGGGCCATTGAAAGGTAATAAGTGAAATGAATTAAGCAACAAGAGCGAATGTACTGAATCCCAGTTCATGTACTGATCTATGAATCATTCTTCCATTCTGTAATGGATGCACATTTAAAAAAAATCTTACATTGCTCAAAGTTAAGAACCTATTGTCAGCCACCTATTTTGTCAAACTACTTACTTAAATAATAATTAGTAGGAATAACACTATTAATGCAAGTACCAGTACTTCCTGTGTATGTTTATTTGGAACAACGCCATATGTATGTTTAATTCAAGAGAGTAACTGATGTTAACACCGGAACATCTGCTTCTGAAATTCTTACACCATTATTATTATCGTTTAGTTATATAGCGCCAACAATTTACACAGCGCTCATCATAACATATTTTACATAATACATGAAACTACGAATGATTCATGTAATGCACAGCCATCCGGTATTCTTTACACTGAGCTATGTTGATAGTATAAGAAATATTTATGTATGTATTTTCCATATTCTTCATTTAATGATCCTGTAATACCAAAGTATTAAATGTAACTGAACTGTTCTGCATCTTTAGCCCCCCAAAATAATATATATATATATATATATATATATACACACAAACAATTAATCAAAAGAATAAGATGAAGTCTTCTTGTCACCTCAGGGACAAGTGAGGCTGGAGGATAAGTAAAATTCTCACTGTTCACTTTCTTGACTACTTAACGCTAAGATAACACATATAGTATAAATCATATTCAGTCACATTAAGGGTTCCGGGAAAGCATTTTAAAAAAATTAAACGAAAACCCCCTTCAGTATAAAAGTGTCGCGTGAGCTGGTAAAATATGCAAATCAGGAAATTAGCATTCTATATACATGCCACAGCGCAACAGCTAATTTATGTAAATACAGCACAATGTTGATGAGTCTGTTTATCAGTACCTCATCCTCGTGTTTACCCCTGATAAAATATTTTTGGGCAAATACTGCGAGACGCACGTGTCACTTTGCATTTGTGATAAAAATTTCAGCGCTAGCAGTAAAGAGAAAATGATTACGATTTTTTAAATAAAAAAACAAAACCTAAAGAATATGTAGTTAAAGAGAGTTCATTTTAGCAATATAAGGTAAAGGATGAATTTTACTTGTGTGGGCACCAGTTTTGGGGTTGTCGTCGTCAAGTCATTTTAGTTTTCACATTAACCGCTTTCTAATTCTCCACTCATTATTACATAGACATGTAATGTTGGTGAGGGATACACACAATTAGTATTTTGTGGTCAAGGATAAAACATAAAAACAAAGAACAAAGAAACAAAGAAATGGACATAAGATAAGAACCATTGGGCCCAATTTTTCCTTCATCAGTCCTTGGTCTTGTCTTAGATTCTGGATCGCCATATGCCTATCACAGGTATGTTTAAATTCTATCACTGTGTAAAACTGTGTACTTTATATTCTAACCCTACTTTTGCATCTTCTGTACTACGCCTTGCACACAAGAAGAAGACGAACCATTATCCTAACGCTTTCTGTCATTCTATCTTTCACTTCATATTTATTCTAAGCTCTGACTTATGAGTTCAGTCAGAAGAAGTCAGCTCTGGTAAATATCAGCACAACCAACTTAGCTTAATGAAAGAAAACCCCAGACGAAAATGCCCAGGGGAGAAGCCAGCATTCAATCAGTGCATTAGTAACACTGTAATGAACATATCTTGGGGAGATGTATTAAAGTTTAATGGAGATTTTGAATTAGGGCAGCAAACCCCAAAGCACTGCTAAGGAAACATGTATCTATATTTCATTGCTACCATATGCCTCAGTGTGGAAATGAAGCATATCCTAATATAAGACACCCAGCTAATACGGCAAGAATGCATCCAACTGTGTGATACCCATACCATAGAAATCCTTTAAGTGACCTAAGCCAAGCAGAAAAAAGATCACTCTATAAAAATCTATAAATAAATAAATTAGGAAATGTTCCTTCATTAACCTTTAACTCCTCATCAAGTGTTTATGTCTATTGGGGCAAGTGGACGGAAGACTAAGCTTTATAAGCCCGAGCTTAAGGAAATCTGTGTCTGCCAAAAGCCACATACCCAAGAGATGGCATGTTGTAAGTAGGAGACTTTTCACTGTACAATTTTAACATTATGCTATAGATCTTTGATGCCTGGGTCATATAGAATCATTTTACACTGCCTGTTATATGCAATTTGTACAGGTAATATTAGTAGGAGGGCTTTTCTAATAATTTTGGTACATTGTTGACCTAGCTTTCAATATTGTGAAAAAAAACTTTTTATAGCGGTCCTTTGTTCCATGACCACATTGGACTGCCAGCAGTTCTAATTAAACTGGGAACCACCCTCCCAGAAAGTCACAGGGCTTTTGGTAATGGTGTTTACAAATAGGGCACTGCATGTGCACAAAGCAGCTGGAGACATGGTATTCTGCAGCAACGTCACCTGTATAACATGGTGATCATACGTTACAATGTCACCCGCATAAACACGAACACTGCTGCCCACACAAATACGAGTGATCTATCTCTTACCCAGAATATATGAATGAATGAATTTAGCTCAAAAAGTAGATAGCATTAACCCCAAACTGTACAAAAGCCATATTGGCCTATATTATATATATATACAGCCTACCTTCATTTTCAGTCATTTAAATCAAGTTGTTTCAACAAAAATTCAACACTAATATAGCCTGATGCTGCTTTCCACAACAATCATCCGTACTCCAGCCACTACCAATATCCATTCAAAAACTCCAAGCCAAAGCCATGTTTTTCGACTAAAACCTTTTAGTATGGTTTGAAATGCAGTAGAAAAGAAAGTCCTTGGCCCGGTGGAGGTAGCCACTCGACTAATGGTACAATTCATTAAGACACTACTTCTGTTCCAAAGCACGGTCCCTGTTCTGTCCCAATGGCTTCATTCACAGGAGGCTCCATAATGCACACATAGCCTCCTCCGAGACAGTATCATGATTTTATTTCATAATGAAAAAACAGTCAAAATCTAAAATCAAAACAGCACATAACTGAAAAACCCAGCTACATTTAAAACATTTCCCTCTATATATCAAAAATGCAAGCCAATTCAACTGCACAATTTTGTAAATTTTGTAAATCAATGTAATAATCTATATTAAGTGTACAAAAATAGCTCTAATACTGTATCACACGATGCACGGAAAAAACAAACAAGACTCTTATGGCCCACAATGAAGTTCGCTGGCAAGAATGTCATTAAGAGAAACTACAAAAATGAATAAATAATATATGGCAGCAGTAATATGGGGATATCAGTTATTAAGCCAGCGAGTAAAAATAGTAGAAATTCTTGTACCTTTTTCTTCTTACCCATTTCATGTTGATCCGTAGAATAAAATGAACTTTTGCTCACTAATTTGTCAGTCTGCTTAGTCTGTTTATCTGCATGTTAATTTGGTTTCATATGTTATATTTTTATGGGGTGTTACTTCATTCATACAGGTGACAATATAATATCTGTGCCAATTCTCTTTGACAGCCAGTCTAATGAAAACCATTGAAAATATTTAGAAAGCAATTACAACCTTAACTAGTAGAATGAGTTCCAATTTCACTTTAAAACCTCATTAATCATGTTTTGTCAACATATCGCATAATGAAAAGTCTGCTAAGAGCATTCATTTTGTGTTACAAACTACCGAGGAAGAGAAGAAAGACAAAAGGTGAATTGTTAGAACAAACCTGGCCTTCACATATGTGTCTAATAACGTAATGCTGGCTATTACATGCGAGGGGGGGATAGAGAATGAACCCTTGGCAGTTCATAGCTACTGCTAATTTATCAACCTCATTAGGCAAGCTTAGAAGGCTCCAGACATTTGGGGTGTCAAGATAAGAAGGGGGTTGGGTGTATCTACCGCTAAAGAGCATTTATAAACAGAGAAAGGTGCAGAGACAGGAGAAACCAGACAGAGACTGGGGGGGGGGGGTCGTGGAAAATGCAGTTTCAAGTAATGAAGAAAATGAATTCATTTTCCTCCAACTGCAGCCATAACACAGTTTCTAACATCTAAATGATCAGTTAGTAATAGTATATCTACTTCACATATACAAAGCATTATGTCAGTACTAAAAGGGTAAAGCCTTGGAACATTTCACAAAGTAAAATCATTTAAGAATGATAGTAATCCACTTAAAGGGGAAACCACATCAAAAAATAAATCGGGGATAACAAACTTTTAAAAAGTAGTAATCAGTCCTGCCGCTATTTTTTGTTCATTGCGGCAGTTGCAGTCCTCTGATGTTTATTAGCAAAATCACCAATTGCTACGGAGCCGGAATGTTTTTTTTTTTGTTTTTTTTTTAATACACAGCTGCTTCTTTAAATCACGAGTTAAATGTTAATAATCATGAATTACACCGAATGTGTGTAATTATGATATTAGGTGGAAATCCACCACCACTTATTTTTAAATCAACACTGTGTATTATGTGCAAAGGCAGTTATGGGGTTAAAGAAGAAAAAAATGGACACAAACACACCAACCTTAGATTTTGCTAATAAAATACAGAAAATTGCATATGTGCACAACGAAAACAAATAGCAGCAAGATATTACGTATTTTTTAAAAGGTAATTATACCTAAATTATTTTATTGGATGTAGTTTCCCTTTAGGAAAAAGGAGTCAAAGAGGGAAGCTAAGTAACAATGGCAGCAGGAGGGGGTTAATATAAAAAGGTGAGGTTTGGTTAAATCGGCAAAGGTGAAAAACACACAAGATTCTGTGAAGAACACTGCATAGAAACGGAACATACTGTGGAGTTGTACAAACACAATAACAAAGTTGTTAATGGAAAAAAAAGAAAGTGAACCACTAGTTACTATGTTAAATAAAGAGGAAGGTAGGGAGAATCCCTATCAACCATAGGCCAGTTATACCGTGTATATTTTAAGCTCACATGGAAATTTAAACTCTACGCAAAACAACTCCAGAGTATATTTAGCTAATTAAGCAATGGTGCACAAATGTCACATCCCCCATGAGCCAAGCTATTTCATGGGCCACCTCCCCGTTCACAATACTCGAGATACCAGCGCTTGTACATATGTTGAGCATATGGATGTGACATCATTAAACCACCAGTGTCATTGCAAACAAAAGCAGCAAGTGAATTAAGAATTAGTAGACAAAAAACAAAAACGTACTGTCAGCGTGAAAAAACAAAATAATTAAATAATATAAAAAAACACCTCTCAAAGAAATTACACTAAATAACACCACATAGCACTTTGCAAAACAAAACGTGAAAAAACAGAGTAGATCAATAAAATTAAATTTGTTAGCAAAAAGTGAAAAAAATAATAAGAAAACAAAATCATAAGAAAACATCAAGCTTCAAACCAGTCTGTATTTGTCACATAGCAAGGTTACTCATTGTCTTTCTGTTCCCAAATAACATCATTGCTGCATAAGTGGACAGCACTGGGATTATATTAAAACGCCATACATTAACAGCTCATACGTGTACAAAGATAGACAAGGAGTATTTAAGCACACACGTGATAATGGTGAAACACCCATGCATAACCTCTGCCACCATTGTGTCTTTCAGAAATTGCATTTGGGTGTGCGATGCTTTCAGCTTCCTCGGGATAATCCTGGCTCTTGTGATACGCAAGTACGGAACACAGCCTTAAAACAGGACTTCTATGAAGAGTTGGAAATGAGAAATTGAAAATTTGCCCTGCTCAGTATTTTCAGTACTGAGCTCACAATGTGAGCTGGAACCACACAGAAGAAAATGGTGTAGGTTTTGACCAATTTGAGAAACCAGTACTGGCGATTGGTCAGTGGAGGCAGAGAATAAAAATGCACGAGATGTTAAAAATGCATGTGTCCTCTTTTCTATTCAAGCAGTGATATATAAGGTCATGTACCTGTTAATCCAACTGTTTATAAATGTATGACATTTATAAATCAATATCATCGATGACTATTCATGAACAAGCTGATGTCATCAAGTCACCTAACCATTTACAGCATATGGTTTTGCCCCTCTCCAAAACATAGCACATATTGTTCCCTATCCAATCACCCCATCAAGCACTGCACAGGTGTCCAACACACTCAGCAGGGGCAGCGAGATCAGCTCAAAGGGCCGGGGAAAAACATCAGCATAATGGTTAAAATGACTTCTTTGGATGACTCAGATGAGATAATGGTTCATTTCAGAATGGAGTTCTTTCTTTAATAGGCCAGGATCACTAAGTGAATCTGTTGCAGATTTTGTAACTGAGCTAAATGCAGGCTATTATATGATGAAATGCAGTAGGCATTTCACTCTCATGTGTGGGTTAATAATACGAGGGCACAACTTTAATCAGTAGAAACATCTATATTAACAATGACATAAGGCAGTGTAGTGAGTGGGATTGAAGATAAGAAAAGAACAGTCAAAGGGTCACAGGTCAATGACTAGCATCAGCCCTACTTCAATAGATAACAAATGACCATGTCCTTTTATTTCACAATCCTTTATGATGTAATATAAACAGAAGGCAGGTCTGAAAGACATGTGTTATAGAAAACCCACTACACCTCCTGTCATTATCTTGATTTGGGTTAGGAAGGGAAAATTGTGCATTTGTTTACATCTACAGAACACATTTGAGCTAATAGGACTGTTTTATATTCTAAATTTTATCCAGATTGCTCTCCTCTTCGAGATTACACCGACTTACTTTAAAACGGCCACATAATAATACCATTATACTGGTATTGATTAAATAATAGTAATACGAGGAACATTGAACATCTAAAGCATTTTTGCCATTCTTGAATTCTTTTTGTCCTGTGTGGTTTCCATTAGTAAATAATAACCAGATTTTATAGTGCTGTTTGTGACTATTTTGCTAGTTCACGGCCCTAACCTTGGTTCAACGTATTGACTTAATGAAGCTGAAAGCATCCACATCATATATCTTAGCTCTCTCCCCTTGTGACCTCTCAGCATAAATCAAGACAGTGTTTTCCAAGGCCTTACCCTTTTTGTCTTGGTGATTATGGAATGAGTCTGCCACATGTGGATCTGTATTCTCAGATGAGTCATAGGGGTCCATCCAGTTCAGGATTCGTTCCCTATCGTAGACCCCGTGGTCTCTTGAGTGGAAAGTAGTGCTGGGATCTAAGGAATTCGAGGGGTTTTGTTTAGCACAAGCATAGTTAGCGATATTGAAACCAGTACAATGTATACAATTCATTGCATGTGATTCACTGTTGCCTTTTCATGCCATCTAAAGATTTAATTTAATTGGCTGTGAATAAAAAAAAAAAGAATACATAATTACCAGTAAACGTATTATGTTTTTAGGTCTTGACAGTTTGACAAGTACGGTTACTGGTAAAATATTTAGCCTATTAAAATATAGCAGCAAAGTGACCTAATTTATAGAAAGCCACAACATTAATGAATAGCAGGCTCAATGTGTTCCAATGAAAATTTTAATTTGCAAACAAAATTTCTCCAAGACTATAGAATTATGACCAGGCGCAGAGTGTATGTAAATGAATTAGTCTATTTACATTCTTCCTGTCACTGTCCATTTAAGTTTACATTTCCATGCGATTGTGTTGTCCAATGTTAGCCGTCAGAATAATGTTATTGTGGAAGACTTGCTACTGGAGAAAACTGATACCAATTCAAGGTAATGTGCTACTAAATGTATCAACGGAACCATTTGCCCTTCGGATTTATTCCATATTTCATCTTCTTTTAAAATTGTTTATCCAATTCCCTTGAAGTTCTTGACATCCTCGGAAAATTATACCTCTCTGCACCATTTCCCTTCAACCATGTTTGTAATTGCAATTTCTATTCTGTTCATTAAAATAATGTTTACCTCTATAATTTAGAATGGGATCTACAGCAAATGTTGGTGTATCGGCCA
Organism: Spea bombifrons; assembly: GCF_027358695.1. NCBI lineage: Eukaryota > Metazoa > Chordata > Amphibia > Anura > Pelobatidae > Spea > Spea bombifrons. The sequence continues at coordinate 133,394,804 of NC_071087.1, read as the reverse complement.
CGATGAAATATTTCAAAATAAATGTAAAGGGGGAGGGGGGGGTGGATCAATATATGCAGCAAACAAAGTTGTTTGTGTTTGTTCCAGGCTATTGTACCCTTAGCAATGTGCCCGCGGGTTCCAAGGAAAGTCAATAAAATAGAAAACACACTACAATCAGACAATGTGTTTTTAAGACAAGCAGGACACTAACTGACTTACTCATCGTCTTGTTGATTTTGTAGGTAACAAAAAACACCCTGCCTTTCACCAACAAAGATTCTTTGTCAGAGTATTGCTTGAATGCAAAAGGACTATTGTGTTGACAATGTTCAGAAAACCCCAACAGAGCTCAGCATGCCACCAAATTTGTGTTTGGCCGTTTCAGAGGGACACTGGAAGTCTTATTACTACCTACACGGGTCGATTCAATAAGACTTAAAGGGGAATTGTCACCTTCACAGCTTGTACCATTACCACATTTTTAAACTAGCAATAGCTTGTGCCATTTGTTTTGGGGTCCATCAACAGAAGAAGAGGCTTGCAGGAGAGTTGGAGATGCTAGTCTAAATTTGAATTGAGTAAATAATCGGAAATATGGGCTAGTTGTAGTCTTCTGAGTTCAATATTAAACGAGTCTATGAGTCTAAAGAGTATGTTACTTGGTTTAGCTGGACAACGTATTTTGTTGCTGAAGTCAAGTGAGACTCTGCTCAGTAGAAAGCAGATGGCTTTGATGGGAATAAATGAGAATCCTGAATATGGGAAAACATATTGTCTCTTCAATGTTTGTTTTCGGTGACATCAGGAAAAAATATCTCATAGGCACCGTTGACTTCCACAAAACTTGCTGCCTACAACTTAATATCTAATTTCTGTAGATATACTTATAGTTAGGAGATCTGCGTTATAATTATAATAATGTTTTTTTTTTTTTTGTAAGATGGCACCACAATACACATCAACGTACAAAATTATTGGAGAGAAAAGGCACAGCTAGACTAGTAGATATTTACTAAAAACAAAGACATCTAGTCTAGGGGCACTAAGCTAAAATGTGTTAATACTCGAGGGTGATGAGATGCTGTAGCACAGGGTTGGGTATCTTAAGCCATATCTGTTGCCGCACACCTACTCCTATCACTCTGACAGCTATTGATAGGAGTTATAGTATGAACAACAGTGGATGTCCATAGATTTCCCAAACCGACTGTACTAGGAACTATTTTGGTCTAGATTACTAGAGATTACTAGAGAAAGGAGTGAAGAGAAAGGAGAAAGTAGAATGGATTTTGTTAAACTGAGGGCCCCACTCACAAAAACTGCCATTTATTAAACGTTTAAAAGGTCCCTTGGGATTATCAGTTTTAAAATTGAATTTCACATAAATGTTTCAAAGTGCAAACTTTCTCCACGCAAAAAACCTAAGTACAGAGAAACAATGCAGAGCTTTCTGCAATGTACTCAGAGCGTTCGTTAATTTTAGATATGTCATTTATTCACCTACACATTCAGGGGAAGAGATGACATTTCCTTTGTTAATCTGTATGAAAATACTGTCAAGGCAAGCAATCTTAAAGTGCATGACATATCACATTAAAAGTGTAGAGTACATTATTAATGGGATATCGATTTATTAGCACTGGATATCCCAATCAAAAATTGCTTCATGTGTAATGTTTCAAGTTTCATATCTTCCATCCCCATATCTATGAAATAAGAATCCACATCTGGGATTTAAATAAATAGCTATAACAGTATCTATGTAACGGTGAAGGGAAGTGGGATTGGATTAAGTCAACGTGTAAATGCTTATATATATATATATATATATATATATATATATATTTATTATGTAAAAAATATACTGATACTGGCACTATAAACTGGTTAGAGTGTGTTACTTGTTCTGCATTAATATGGATCTAATGTAAATGTCTTATAATAATAATGGCAATTTTGGTAAACTGGGACCAAACATGAGAAAAGAACAAAAAGCTCTAGAACTAATAGCTCTATTGTAAAGGAGGATTATTCACAGAACAATTATAAACTGACCATACACTGTGTAGTAATTTATTTCCTGATCGGGAGGAGTGGTTGGAAATTCTATGAAAGAAATAGTTGAAGGTAAAACTGGTGAAGTCATAAAATTAAAATCTGGAAATAAAAGAATAGGTAAAAAGAAAAAACGAAAAAAAGAGAAGCTGGAGAAAAATAATGTTTCAGCTAAATGGGAACGCTTCTTACCATTTAATGCCACAAAAGAATCTGGAAAAAAAAAAGAAATAGAAATTTTTACTTCCACTTTTTTTTCGCACTGCTTGCATTTCATGAAATACAACACCTTCCCCACGGTCCATCTACTTTGGCTGTGATTTTTACCACATCAAAATCAACACTTAATAGATCGGTGCCTTCTCCCTCCTTTTTGCAAACATTGAAATTCCTTTTCATCTCACAAAGCTAGAATTCTTTTAGACCTCTACTTCTCAGTGTCTTTGCTATTATTGTTGTAGGTACTGTTGACTTTGGGAATTTTTTAAAAAAAGGCTTATTTCACCCAAACTAAATATAGGGCTGACTCTTTGCTTACTTTGGCAGTCTCCAAGTCCGTCTGTGTTGCCATGCTCAACGTCCTGCTCAAACGGTACTCTGCGGAGGGGAAAAAGAAACACAGGATTAGGAGCTGAACAGACTTCATGCAGCTGGTGTGAAAGACATCAAAGACGAATGAATAGAGTTTTGATGGCAAAGTCAGGAAGCAAGAGTGCAAAGCTAAAAAAAAAAACAAAACTAAAATGAAATGGCAATGACCTAGAACATCAACAGAGAAAAAATAATAAGACAAAATAATATTAGTGATTTTTATGTGTTGAATTCTCTTACAATCAATCCCATTGTATAACATACTTTGCAAAAGTTACAAAGAATAATGTATGATTCATGATGTATCAAAAGTGTTCATTAAAGCTCTGTGGATTTTAGTGAATAAAGTTTGACTGATGTTACATGAGCAATTGTTCCCGGGTTCTTGAATAGCGCTAAAAATATATTGTCGCTTATCGTCGCGGTTCTTGATAACAAGGATGCATGTATATGTTGTATATGCAACTGAAATAGAAAGATATTTTCTTCCAGTGCAGTGAAGGTTTAAAAGGAGATGAGCACAAATGTATCCCCGCCATTACTAGACCAGTTATCTACTTCTTAGTGCTGACTCTTTGTTTATTCTTCTCTGCAGTGCTTTGCCCACCCTGGGGGAAATGAAGGGTTAACAGTTTAGTGGCAAACTACCACATGCGCAACCCAAATAGCCCATTGTGCAAGTTGTTATGTCTCTATAGCGGGCCGGCTGCTGTCAGCTGTGACGTGGAATGCTACACAGATGTATGGATGGTATTTTTGGAAACATTGCCATAAGCTAGTCAGATGTCTGCACTCCGTCCAGCAACATGTGCTTGAGATGTAGCAGCAGAAAACAAGATAATGAATAAATAGGGGGGCTGGCTGCTTTTTGCACGTGTTACCAGTAAACAAAGTGAATGCATAATTGTGGAAGCCTGAAGTTTATGGTTTTTGGAAGTGAAATCAGGCTGAAAATGGTGATTGGTGCATGGACGTCATGGAATTTTTATTAGTTCATGATGCAACAGCTACTGCTATGACTGCGTCTAGTTACAGTCTGTAAAAGGGTTATTTTTAGAGACACGAGAATCATTTTACCAAATTCCCACACGACTTATGCGTAGTTTGCATGTAGCTAATTCTTTCAAAATGTTGTGGCCATAGATGGGGTCTATGGGGCTATATCAAAAATGAAATAGTACTAATTTAAGACTGCCACCCTTTCCGACTAAGACAATACAGAGCTATAGATGTAACAGATATATTTTATCTATTTTTCATGTTGGTCGGCAATAATCCAAGGCAGGGCTTTAGCTAGAACTATGCTATGCCCAACCATCTCAGATATGAGTACTGGATCCCAGTGAACTATAAAAGATAAAACACTCAATATTATTCTTTAAAGCTGTAAGAACAGGCACACTAGAAGGGTGGATTTTTCTTCCCACCACACGTATTGTTCTAGAAAGCCTCTTTTTTCCCCATTTTGCCATACACCAACAGAACCAATGAGACGGTTGTTATAAATAACTAATTGGTACCCCTGCCTGTCCTCATTAAGGCTTATTGTGATGGAAACAAGTCACTGCATAAAGGCTGTTTTGATGAATTCTCTAGGATCTTAATTTCCATAATTAGAATGTTCCAGAATAGACAGCCCTTCTAGCCAAAGGCAACTTAATACTTAGTCCGCTCCTTTAAAATTCCGAGCAAATTCCTATAATGCACACTGGAAACATTGGCTCATTGTACTTAGCTGACTGTACATTATTCATTTTATTATTTGATTATAATTACCACTAAATCAGAGCAGTCAGAGCTCCAAGACAAAGTCAACTGTTTATCCAATTAAAAAACATTCACTGACATAATCTGTGCCATAGTTATTTCAGTTGATTTCTGTCGACTTACTTAGTACCAGGTGACAGCTGTGAACATGTTCCCCCTTCTCGTAACCAAACACAGTACGGGTCTCTGGAAGCAATACAAGTCCTAAACACAAAGGAGAGAGAATGTAAAATGAGGATTTCATCTCAATTAACCAGTTTCCTGAAATAATTGCCAGACATGCAGTGGAATTCTAGAAGCACATAGGGGAATGTGCTAGAATGTTACACTACAGAAAAGAAGAATATATAAACACTCTAGAGAAATTAGCTTAAACCTCTGCCGGCAAACTAGGTGGCCTTTTTATACTGGCTCTGTGCTTTTAGGATTGCTAAACGTAACCATTAAAACTACGTATAACCTTCTGATTGCCAATCGGTGTAATTGTTTTCCATATATATTAAAATCTTGTCTCGGAGTAGCAGGGCCACAATTTACTACAATTTGCTACCTGAACCATCATCAATCAGTGGCGGTAATAACATGAGGTGGGATAATCATGCTAGATACTTCCCTCTAATGTTTTATTGCATATGGTATTTTGTAACAGTATTGGACCTGAGCAAGTTAACTGCCTTGAGGGTGCAAATAATGTTTTGCCTCAGTGGAACGGCATCTTTAACTGCTCTAAAGCCAGTCTAGCAAAGTGAATGTTTGCACTGGGGATTTAATGTTACCCTAGGGCTACAAAAAAGAATTGTGATCTAATGGGGGTCAGGTATGTCCCCAAGACCATAATGGCTCTTTCGACAATTGGTGAAATATAGGGAAAAGAGGAAGAATCTGTAATGACACGAGGGTTACAGACACTTATTTACTAATAATCAATGGACTGCGGGGGAGTATTACGACATGGCAGTTTCGACAGGCTGACAGTATACGTTAGATCGCAAAATTCAAATGTAAACGTACTTTTTACACTTTGCATGTCGTTCACATCTCGCAAGCGGGACCCAGATAACACACGTGGAGAAAGCCACGTACAGAGAGTTGCTTTGTTTGTCTAGCTGCATCCCAATTATCCGCTTGTCATCTGCTCCATCATAGCTGCACCTAAAATAAAACAACAAGAGTCCCCAATATTACCTTTACTCAGAAGGAGCTGGAGAATAAATGTACACAAACTGCTTATGGCCAATAACAAAAAAAAGGTAACGTCAAAGGAAATGGTAGTTTATAAAATAATGAAACAATGTTTTCCTCTTGTATACTTGGACGCCATGTGATCTGCTTGTGAAACTATCAATGTTTGGCGATTCCAAAAAAAGTTTCCTACACCAGAAATGTAATTTTTGGTGGATTTTCCAGATTCCAACAAAGTTCTAGAGTTGCTAGAAATGTTGCTGGCTAAAGACAAACAGGATGAATAGTTGAAAGCTCTCGAGCGATTAGAATTGCATCTATTTACCATGTAAAATGTAGCGCTTTTGCCAAGCTGTACAGATATTCATCAGTCATGCCAATAGGTTTTGGTGTGCCAGCCACCCATGGGCTTTGCATATTTATGATCATTGGGCTAATGAACTGTTTGTAAGCTTTAGGCCCAAAATTGGGGAAAACACAATGTCAGTATACAAGGTGGGAAAAGATTTGGAAAGTTTATAGGATGACATTTCTGAAATGTCAGGTAATCTGAGACTGAATTCTGTGCATGTGAAAAACAACTCCGAAGTGGAGAACAACAGAAAGAAAGTGGATTTCAATAATTCCGCATGTTGGGGGGAAAAGAAACACAATGATCGTACTTTTCAGGATTGTAAACGTTCATCTCCTCCAAAAACAGGCTATCACTTAAGAAACCACTGTATCCTGTCCTTGCGAGGAACTTCAGAATGATCCCTCTCTCCGATCCAAGGAAAACCACGGTGTGATTCTGGTATGGACCAGCAGCCGTGTCAACTGCTATTTTGGTTAGACGATACCTAAAATAGGAGAACACTTTTTATTAGCTCATTACATTGTAATCAGTTGTCTCTTATTAACATTCAGGTTTCTTTTTCTCATTAATACAATAAGAAGAGATACGATCTATGCTGCTCTAACCTAAAAATGCCAGCTCTCGTATGAATTACTGTCACTCTTCATTGTTTGCTACAAGAGCGCACCGATCATTAGGCCACAAGTAGAGCAATTCAACCATCCTAAATCTTTAACCTATTCAGCGCAAGAAAGGGTGCCGCATATTACCCTTTATATTTATTATAAAAATCTATCACTGAATTTCTAGACTCAGCTACGTATAACTGTTGGTGCTTAGGCATATTGCGTTTACTGGGTTACATGGCAATTGTTTTGGTGCCAAGTGGTAATTAAAAGGCATGGCACGTGTGCAAAAATATGGGATAATGATCAATATGTCAACGAGACCTATAAATGTTTTTTTTCTGCCAAATCTCAGGAGATATGGCTAATAACGAAGGACCTCTTGATCTCTATCTTCACTGACATCTGGTTTTAGTGCAGCTTAAATGACATTTCATATCTTGAAAGCAGCCATGGGACACTCATGGCATCTGCCCCAAGCTCTCATCCGTTCATGTTGGAGAGGTGCCAAAGATAGCAGAGATGTTTGCAGGCCATCAAAGTACCAGAAATGTTCCCTAAGAGCAGAGAGTGCACACACAACCTGCCTTCTGGCAGATCAAAGGGGATAGAAGGTGCTTACCTAACCATGGTCCGGAGAAATAGTGGTCTGTTTACTATAGACGGCACAGCCTCATCCATGAGGGGATGTGTTTTAATGAAGTTAAGTGTATCATCTGGAAGGTCATTGGAAGCAGCATATTTTTCTACTGAGGCAGAGCCAGCACAGCAGCCTGGCCTAAAAGACAAAGGGGACAAAAAAGAAATAAAATTATAATATATCTATATACATATATATATATATATATATATATATATATATATATATATATATATATATATATATATATATATATATATATTCTGGTAATGTTGCTCAAATTACTGCAGCCATGGAGCTACTTTTGGATTCAGGTAACAATATTCAAGTGCCTTCATGCTGCTCTGTGCCGTCCACACAAAGCATTTTATATTACAAAATAGGTTATGAAAATTAACCTTCTGTTAAGAATAATAAGAGTGCCTACACACAGATTTTTTTTTATTGATACTGACTTTTTTTTGTCCGCAAGCCAGAACCTCATCTACATGTAATTTGAGAAAGATTTACTTTCACTGAAAGGGTGGTAGACAAGTGAAATAGCCCTCCAACAGAAATGGTAACTGTTAATCCATTGAGGGAATTAAACATGCATGATGCATAAGGATCAAATATACGGTAGTTAAAGGTTTTAACAGATTGGGCAAGTGATTCTTATCTGCTGTTACATTCTAGGTTCCTCTGTGCCTTTTTTTTGTTTTGTTTTTTAGAGATTGTAAAAGTGTTTTTTGTTTTTTTTTCTTATTTCCAAATTGTTTTTATATACATGCGGCTTATTGCCAGCTGTACAGTCTGCATATGCGTCCCCAAGATACAATGTACAAATTCACACAGTGAGGTATTTGCCATATGCGACATTCATAATGGTCCTTTACCTTGGCTTAGGTACCCTTTCATCAGGAACCGGTGTCCACGTTGAGTCTGGAGACTTCTGTTCCTTGAATCTCCCAGTAAACACGCTGGCAATGTCGGCCATATCATAAGCGCACACAGCGGAGCCTGGGATGCTGAAATGTGACATTTCCCAGAATTACTCATTACACAGCTATGCATACAATTTGTAACTGAAACACACTCTGTATACAAGTCTTCCTGCCACAGAATACTTAGCTATGAACTCTTTAACCTTTGTCTATTGATAACCGGGGACAGTCCCATGCAAATATAACAACAGTCAAGTTCCCGTTAGCAGGATTCCCCCCTCAACAAATTCTATAAGAGCTTAATTATAGTGAACTTAAAGAAAGAATAACCCTGAGAAACCATCTCTGCTTCGGGGCTTGCACAGTGGGTAATGGTGGTCTTTTATTAAGAAGTGTTGTCCTGTAGAAGCTATCAACACATTTCAAATGTTAATTCACAATAACCCAACTGTGATGCAAAACCTATGGAAGACTTTGAATGAATACTGTTTAATGCTAATGCCCCCAATTAAGCCCGAAGCAGTGCTACATTGTCCGAAATTTGTGATTCTGATGTTATTTGGTGTGGTGGGAAGGGGGATATGCTAAAGTTTGTTTTATTCCGCTGTTTTAGTAACAAACAATTCAAGTAAATACAGCCATCAGGACATAATGGATGATGACATGTAGCAACAATGACAATGTACACTGACAGAACAAATTAGTCAAGTTGGCTTCTTACAGAATCAACAATGTGTCAGGAGGGTCATAAGGCTTAAAGTAGAAAGCTGCATAATGCTACACGACTAATTAAATATGTCGTTTCACGATATTTCTTGAACTTCTACATTTTGGTAATAATGGTTTTAGTATTGAAAGTTGATCTCAGCAATAAAGTTATCCCAAATTTTTTTTTTAAGACTTTTTTTACTGATCCTTCAAACAAAATTAGCTTTTGGGTGTCCTTATTTCTTGGTTTCTGGATTGCTTGTTCATTCATAAAGGAACCAGTTGTAGAAAGATCATGGGAATCTCTAGGTTAAATTTTTATGACACAAAAGAAATAGAGTAAAAAAAAAAAAAAAAAAAAAAAAAATTCTCCCCAGGAGATCTTAAGTAGACAAATCATTGATAAATTCCAGGGACCAGTTGAGAGTCCACGGAATAACTCCGCTGTTCTTATTGATTTATTTCCCATCTAATCTCAGCATTACTAGAAAACATTCCACGTATTTCAGCAATAATATCAGTACGTTAACATTACTATTACTGCTAACGTTAACATTACTATTACTGCTGTTTAGTAACCGGCAAAAAGAAAGCGCCTTAGGTGTGCAGAATAGCGCTAACCACAGTAATATTTGCTTAAGGGCTCTGTACTTTATTCAGAGCCATCATCTGTATTATTACAGCTGGCTCCAAATGGGGACATTATATAGAGGTTCAGGATTTTATCGAGTGGGCTTTCATTATGGTTTGGAAGCCAATTTTATGGGTATCCATTTCATTTTGGTTGTGAAAGTTATCAACGGTCATGATTTCTTAGCGTCAGCGAAGTGTTTAAAAAATAAAAAGACCCGTAATGGAAGACGTTTAAAGATGCATTGGTCAAAAGAGAGAAAAAAGGTGAAACCCAATGGGCATAATACCTACGTTAAAATAGGAAGAGTCTGCATGACGTACCTGTTGTATGGTGTTGAGAATGTGGCTAGCACAACATCGCGGCCATTAATGTGAATCACATCTGTAACAGCTTGCAGTATGTTGAAGTAAAAATGTGAATCCCCAGGAACCGAGCAATTCAGTCGGGCTTTAAGGAATGACGTCCACTGTTTCTCAAGCACCCTCTGGGAGCCCCCCATATCATTCTTACAGACCTGTGCCACCCTCGGAAACACCACCTATGGAGCAAGACAATATGTCAGTTTGGGCTCCAGAAAATGGCAGGATGTTGAAACAGACACAATGGGTGCAAAATCCCATAAAAAAATGTCACCAAAGGGAAATTCAGTGTTGAAACCATGTGTTACGGGAGATAAGAATGTGCCATTTCAAGCAATACAATAAATCCCTTGGAAGATCAGATGTCTGCAATATATAAATTAATTTCTGGTAAGACTGCTTAGCTTTTCATTTCCACAGACAAATGCACGTTTTGCATTTCCAGCACAGATTACTTAGAGAATGGGATAGGTTTTCTAACTTTAACCCTGCCTTGCCCAAGGGCTGAACAAATCGTACACTCCTTAATCAATTACCAAAAATGATGCAAGGATAAAAATGACATCATCTTGCCATTTTAACCAATAAATGTGGCACCACGCTATTTGGCTTGTCTGCAATTAAAGCCTATGCAGAATTAACCCTAGATCTTTTGAATTTGAGACCTTGCTAGATATGACATAAGGACAGTCGGCGGTAACCTGTTCTGTCTGTTCTGTAGAAAATGTGCATTACAAAAATGTTTGCAAACTGGCAGTAAAAAAAAAACAACTAAAAAAACAAACAAAAAAACAGCGTGATCAGAATTTCCATTTCAGGCTCTAGAATTCCTCCTTGGGTTTCATAAGATTCATTCTCAAGAGAGGCACACACTGGATCGTTCTCCCACTGGGGCTTGTTGTATACTGGTACCATACAAAATTCCTTATGTCTAACTAACTGGAAAAGTAAAACGCGTGCGTTGAACCGACATCTCTACAACTTGCGATTTTCTGTATATACCCGAAAGGGTTTTAGAAGAGGAACACGCCATAACAAATAAAACAAGCAAGAAGCCACAGAAGACGTATTTGGGGTGGCAACCGTGCGCTTAAAAATAAAAAAACCATATAAATATGTTTTATAGTCGTCTGCCCGCGAACACAGAGCTTTTGTTTCACAAGTCCTAATTCTCTATATGTATAAATAGGGTTGAACAGCTCTTTAACCTTCCAGTGACAGGGGGGCTGTGACGCTTGGAGGGTATATGAGGGAGGTGGGAGCTGGAGGGGCGGAAAGAGAATTCCGCTCATTTCTTAAATTACAACCTACATTCGTACATACTGGTTTGTCTGGCAATGTATGATAAATGCTAATGGCTTCGGCATTAGAATGTTGAGACTTTAAGACCTTTATTTGCACACGTATTAATAACTATCATTTGCGATTCTTTTTACTGCCCCTGCATTGACGTTCCTGCAGCTAAATCTCCTTTATAGAATGATAGGATCTATTTATACATTTTGAGGACTGTGGGAAGTCACTTGTACATTTTTCAAATGCTCAAACACAATAACATTTATTCCATAGTCCAACCGCTTGTCTTTTTTTTTTTTTTATTTAATTGTATGTGTTATATACTCAGTGACCATGCTAAAACTAACACAGCAGCAGGGATCACCGGCAGGTCAGTACCACTGGGCTGGCTGTCACGGTCATTGTATTTAACAGGTGGATGAAAGAAGTATCTTGAGAGCTCCTGGCTTCATGGCACTACTCTACAATTAAAGCTGGAAATTTGCCGAAATGGTGTGTTGATATCAGTAAGACGGATATTTAGAAATAAAATAATAAGAATTGTCTGGAAATAAAATTTGTCTGCTGTCTTCTATGGTAGTATATTTGCAAAAATATGTATTTATTGATAACGTATTATTACTATTATTGATTTAAATACTAAATCTGCATTATGTGACGTCAGTACCCTGCCTTGTATTAGGAAACTAATAGAGTTCAATACGTCTATGTATAAGAATATATGTATAGAAATAAAGAAGATATTGTTAATCAGGTCTCTTGTACATCCCAGGAGCCCTTGAATAGTATACCTGTGGGGTATTCCACAAGATAACAACTGTTACTACCTAAGAAATGACTCATCTGGGAAAGTGACCTCTTAACACCTCTGGCCCTTCTTGTACTCTCTTAATTTAATACATGGCATCCTAAAGGGACATATTACGCATTGCTCATACACTCTCATTAGCGGTTCCAGATCCCTTGTAGTGTTGCAGATATGTTTTTTTTATGTTCCTGTGTTTTCCATATTTTATTAAAGGGGAACTGTCATTTACAAAGGCTACCTAAATCAACAACAGCCGCTTAACCAAATGACAGAGATAACTTAATGGGGAGGAATAATCATTAGATCCTGGGAACAGGAAATGAAGATAAGTGGCTCTGTTGTATATATAAAAGATGGGTTTCATTTATATACATAAGACTTATTGGAAGTTGAAAAAAGAATTGCAGTTGTATATTTAACATGTAGAAGATAAAATAGAACACGTCATATATACACCTTTAAAATGTATATAAAAGGCTCTTCGCCAGCAAACCCAATCTTTTTAGCCCTAAAGTGATTAAAGGACTGGTATCTTTTCTCCGCAATATATCACATAAGGGCACAGTGCTTGAAACGCACTGCAATGAAGTTTCGGATCTCCAATGCAATCTTCCCAAAAGGTAGCCTTGTCAGGGTGATTAATGAGTCTCATTGCAAGGTCATTCATTGAGAAGATGCCTTAAGAGCAATTGAACAGGTAATTTTATGTTCATTTCCAGCCTTACCTTCCCCATGCTGTTATATTCGACTGCAATTTCCCGATAGAAAAAGTAGATAAGGTCCCCGTAATCCACGGCATGTACAAAGTATGGCTCTGAAAACACAAGATGTACGGGGTAAAGAATCAATATTATATTTTCTTTATTACGTCTACCATTCTTTTTTTGTATTCTACTCGGTGGCCGCTAGATATTCTGCTTGTAAAGAATAATCCTATACATGAAACAGCACAGATTTTATTTTCTTAATAAAAGCAAAGTAAAAAAATCCAATCCCACATAGCATTCTAAATGTAATACTTTGTTGAAGTCTGTAGCTTTACTTATTATTTAAATGTATATTTCCATTGCATGGAGGTGATAAGTCATTCTGGCATACTGGTACTCAATGCTCACCTCTGCCTTATGTCACACATAAAAGAAGTTTAACGTTGTGTGTTCCTTGTTAGAATATGGAGCAAATACACTTTGCGTAACTAGATTGCTCAGGCAGAGACAAGGGCAACCGACCTTGGATTCACTTAGAAACCCAATCAGTATATGTGGCTAAGTGGCAAGTCATTATAGCATTGATGCTTTGAGCTAATTATACGTGTCTGCTTTATGTCACTGCAAGCCAGTGCATGCCCTGCGCGTCCCACGTTAGATATATCCAGGCTACGAGCTGGGAAAAAATACCTGGATGTGGCTAAGCCAAGAAAACTAATGAAGATTCCATACAACGCACAAATACAAAACTCCTTCTCATCCCTATAGCTCTACGCATAAGTGATACGATGTTACCCACAGAAATCTAGTAACACAGAAAATGGGAAACTAACAGTAACAATATCAATAAAATATATAAAAATAATAATACTAATAATATATATTTTTGAAATGTTAACTCTAGCTCCACTTGATGAGATCCCTTGCTCAATTGAACATCTGTATGCATATAAATATGCTTGCCTTTGATAATTATCAAATTATAAATTAAAGTAAAGGGAAGGAGGAGGCCATTATGTATACAATCTCCTGTCTTTGCTCATCTGTGTATGGTATTGGTTGAGCATCTTTGGAGTTGTAGTTCAACAAAAGCTGCATGATACCCAGGCCTGTGAATCTTTACTCGCTGGCACTAATATTTGTTGCGCTTTTTACCCAAACGCGTTTAAAAGTAAGTACATATATTACAGTGACAAATAAATAGTGTCCGTCAAAAACAGATCATATTTTTCCTTATAAAAAAGGAATGTTTCAGAAAAATTGGCAAAACACAATTACTTGAGTGGGCTTGAAGAGGAAATTGTCATATTACTGTAAATTTTTCAAAATTGCAACAAAATATAGCCGAAACGATAAAAAATAATGTTTATAGAAGTTAAGCGAAGGCTACTTTAAACGTAACATGTACTTTTCTAGTACAGGGAACACACTGTTCAAATACATGACTGCTTATGCAATTATACCCACATAACTTTTTGATTTTACGATCAAATGGAAATTTTAAGGTTCTTAAAATGGACACTGGAATGGAGAGCCACAAATTAAGAATTATATGACCTGGACTTTATGGGGCCCTTATGAGGAAAGCACATAAAGAACCCAACCAAACCAAAATCGCTTTTAAAGATGACTAAATGAATTAAACAGAAGAATACACACAGCCCAGAAGTCATTAAGCCATATGTATAAAAAAGAATTCTGCAAACTGGGAAATAAGAAGCAACAACCTTCAATTGGTTGCCATGGTGACTGCAGCCTATATAGAGATTTCCCCCTTGACCTGCTCTTTGTACGCGCAGCTCTTCCTGTCATGACGCAAAGCCCACATATCGGCTAAAACTATAACTTCACTACATTTTGTTCTCACCTTTCAACCATTTGGAGTCATATTTCACTGTCCGCAAGGTCGGACTATCCCCCAAACTCCGATAAATGACAGCATCGATTGCAAGGAAGTCTGTCACGGTGGCAGAATAGAGTTTCCCATCTAGTGAAAAATTGGTAAATTGCAGAGAAAAAAAAAATAAACCATTTGCGTAAACTTAACGTTACATTAATTTACAATTTTGCGTGGTAACCCATTTGCAAAATCCGAACGCCTCCGGTGAAAATGTATTTTATGCAGAAGGAAGTATAATGGGCCTCCATGCAAGGTACGCCACGCAACGGTTTGTGTGCTGGGAACCCAGCTCGCAAGCATGAGACGCTTACATTAAGCTAATGGACTAAATCCTCATATTAGCAGGGCTGTAATTTGTGTTCCACGACGCATGGCTGCACACGGAGTTCTACATTACGTTTGCCCATTTATGCAAGATTATAAGGTAGACATAATTGGGAAAACAAGTAGCTCCCTCGGGAATTAATGAGACCATGTTTCCTATGGATTTGAGCCTCATGGCTGATTGTTTCCAGAACAATCAGAGTTGAGGAAGATCGCGGTTTAACTTGGTAGAGATTGGAAAACCAGACTATATGAGCAATGTTCCACATTTCCCTTACTAATAGCCATCTAAGCTTATAGTATTTTTAAATTCCATGAACTCCTTCTTTCCAGTTGTTAACAAGGCTTTATTTTAATATGATTGGGACAGCAGGGTCAAAGGTTAAAATGAAATGAATGTTACCCTCAAGTCAAAACGTATATCGTTTGAATTAAGAAGGAAAGAAGAAAGAAAAGAGACAACCCTGTGACATTTTGTACAGCAGCTCCATCATGGGTTTTGACAGTTTATAATCTATTTTTAATTTCCCATTTCTTCATTATCTAGCCCGTTAACAATTGAATTTTAGCAACTCTAACGAAATCATATAAAGACATTTCTCAGTATATCCGAGAAAGCGTTCTGCTTTCACTTTAGAGATGATGGACTCTAAACATGGGACTTTATGGCTGCTGAATGTATGTAACCCGCTGATTGTCAAGAGGTGGTACCAAACACTGACCAGTGATGCAAGGCACAGCAATCTGGCACTCAATAGGTTAACCGTCAGATGTCTCTAACATCAAACTTAGCAGATGCGGCCATTTAGGTTTTTTAAAGTTTTTTTTGTGTGTTTACGTAGTCTTTTTGGATGATGCTGCAGGCTCACAAACGAGTCATGGGAAATTATCTTTTCTTTCACTCTCATTATCCCCTCTGGATCCCTTTTTGTGTGTGTGTCTGAGTTTAGTTGCACTTGAAGAACACTAATGAAAAACAGCTCATGTCTCGGCGGTCTAGAACACTGAAATACCTTTCACACTTGCCAGTTTTATCTATAGGAGTAACATATCATGGGTTCCTTTGGGGAATATTTAAGTGGTGGTTATGCATTACAAAATACACATTCTAATAGGGGAAAACAGACATAATGTCATTTAAATCACCATAAGAAGATTAATGCTTACACAAAGTGTCAGAGCTAGATGTGAAAAATGCATAGTATATTCTATATAATACAGTATATGCTCTTGGGGTATATGTTCTAGTGAGTTTTCTCAGCTATAAAGCCTTGTCCACTGTCTTACTACATAGATTATGTTTTTGTTGTTGTTTTTTTTAATGGAAACTGCTTGCCATACCTGCAAACAGTGCAACATTAGCATGCTTTGCATCGTACGGGCACCTTGCCATTCCACTTATCTCTTCATCAAAATAGTCAAGCGTGTCCATCTGAAAAAGTAGAATACAACCAGAAGTGAGTAAAGTTTTTTTGTTTAAAAAGACAAATTCCTGGAATAGTATTTCAAAATTTACAAGATTATGTATGAGATTTTTAAAAACGTTGTAGCCGTGCAAAGAACAGGTTATGACGCTGCCAGTGTAGTAGAAACCATTGCATTCGTTATGGAATGACAGAGATCCATAAGGAGGTCCCACCCCACCAGTTGGAAGAACCTGAACCATTGAAGGTGCATTCTGTGATCTCACTGGCAAATGAATAAAGCTCCATTCGGCTTTCCTACACTATTCTTTGCAGCACTCATATACTTGGCTTAACCACTTAATTTATTGTGCCGGCACTGCTAATCCACCCCTTGACTACAAGGATTACAATCATTTTTATAAATAAACACATGCATGCATAAGAACATGACCCTGTGTTTAACATTGTGAAATTAAGAATCTTCGGGTCCTTATTACCATCTCGCTGCCTCTGCCTCTATTACACACAATAGAAAGTCAAATGAAACATCTAGGGAAAAAGCTTAAGGTTCAAGAAATGAAATAAAATATGCCTTATAATTAGAAAACCCTTTGCACCCCCCCCCCTTTTTCCCGCTGCCAAAGAGAAATGTTTCACTTTGTGTTCTCAGCTGATATTTTATCCATTTATGAGATTTTTTTTTTTTTTTTTTTTTGAGTTGTGACTGACTATGTGGTCTGTGGTGTCTGGAACTTTTTCAGAAGTTATCTTCAATGTACTATGATGCAAGAAAGGGGCCTCTATCCAGAGGAAAAAGCTTGGCATTCTACCAACTAGAATCCAAGTAATGCTTTATTATTATTTTTTTCGCTGATTTTTACGGTATCTTTAAAACAATGGCAGCCAAGATGGTGCTTTAACTATTTGTGTCTGTGAGAAAACTATAATTTCACTGTAATTTCCTGTTACAAAGTATGTATCGAGTTACATGCAAGTTATAGCTGTACAACCATTTGTTAGGGGTCTGTAGCCTTGATGATAAACAATGTGGCAAATGCCATTATATGCTCTGACTTTTGTGTACTGTAATTATTGTTGCAGATTTTGGTGAATAATGGCGAACCTACTTAATGACAGCGAAGAATTAAGATGGATCAATCAGACCCAATGCTTACAGGAAAGTAATGGAGTCTGGTGAAACATTCATTCCTTGGAAACGCATAACTGAAAAGTTGCATCGGAGTGAAGTGAAGGACGGGTTACTGATCAGCGGAAGAAAGGCTGTGACAATGTATTCACCAAATCCAGAGATGGCAGACCATCCATTCCATCCTTCTATGATCCCCTAGCAAATCATGTTATTAGGCCACTCTCTGTTCTTGGGAAATGACTCCAGCTCAATATGCAAGAAACTAATACATGCGGTGATTGAGGCACTGCCCAGAGGTCTCAAAGCTGTACAGAATCTAGCGGAGGACACAAAGCGTTTTTTGCTAGACATACATCATCCACAGCTATTTTGTGTATTTGAATGTAATCCGTCTTTCAGATATATTCACCAGAATGGTGTACCTGACATAAATCAAAAACAGCTTAGAGTTCATGAGAAAAAAACCCAAGTTGCTGTATGAGGCTGCAATTAACTTTTTATCTCATTCGTTATGAAGCTTTCATCATCCATCTGAGGATCTGTCATCATTTGTTTCCTGTCATGAATCTTCACTGTCCGGCCTTTCAGAAAGCAATTACTTTTGCTGGCTGCACAATTAGACTGGGGCATGAAGTGTCAGAACAAGGGAATAAGCTGAGCATATTTTACAAGCAAGGACTACTGTATCTGGTGCCCATCTGCGTTTTCACTTTACAGCCCATGAAGAGGCTCTGTCTGCTGTGTCTCATGTCAAAGGTTGATTGTTCGCCATCTGTAATGCTAGCAAAAACAGACAAGGGAAACACAGGTGTCCATGTAAACTTCTGTCAGCTCCCAGAGACACCCCACTTGTGGTCCACATGACATGGGCAGCAGGTGATGAAATCAGTAGGGGCTACAGATTATTCTAAGGAAACGTCTGCGAGAAGGGAGAAGAAGGATCATTTGTATTCTGGAAACTATATTACAAATGTTCTCAAACACAGACCAGTGTAAGAGAACTGGGGCGACTACTTGGGAGTAGTTAAATGCATTAATTGTAACGAGATTGATGTGGTTTAGGGGGAGTAAGAGCAGTCGCAGCTTGGCACGAGCATTGAGCAGCCAGCTGCGTTCTGCTGGGAGTAGAGCAGAGGGTGGTGGAAAAGAAGAAAACATCATACATATGATTTTCCAAATGTTGCTTATCTCCAAGCACAGATAAGCAGTTAGGGCATTTCGGGTCAGGAATGTGAATTGTTCATCTGACCAATGTGTGTGTAATATATATTATTTTAATATATATCTATCTATTTGGAAAGGCCATTTGCTCAAACATTATTACCCTTTTTTAAGAAATGTCCATAAATATTTAACATGAACAAGTTAGGTGGACCTCTTAGCCCTCTGAGAGCCCACACCATATGCTAATACGGGTAAACCCTACAACTTACCCCAACTCCCTGGCATACATACAACAATGGAAATGCATTAACTATGGAATCTGGGACGGTTGCAATGGCTTCATAGCGATCCATTTTATTTGCAAAGCCTATTAACAGGCTGTAACAGGCACAATGCCTCATGTGTATACACAATTACTTACCTTATAGTTTCTGCAGGCAGGATTGAAAGCATTTGTGCCGCAGACAAACAATGTGTCTTCATCTCGCTTCAGCATAACCTTAATAAAGTTATGGCATTCGTCCTATATATTAAAGATAAAAGAAAAATGTGTTTAGGGCTCCTGGCGCTTGGTCAGGCTACTCTATTTATTGTCTTGTTTCTCTAAATCTCAAATCACATCTCACGATCTGACTTTTGCTTTAGATACTTTATTTCAAAAATGTAACATCAAATTTGAGATTTTGTGTTTTCTTGTAGCGCAACAATCCACCGAACAAATGTGATAAAGTTATTACCCTACACCTGTGCTTGGCACCATGCGACTCTCCCTTCTGTTATTGAACAAGATCTACCTTAGCACTCAATTAATAAAAAAAGCTAGGCGTCATGGGAGTTAAAGTTTGGCATGTGACCCAGTCAAATGGTTTTTTTTTTGTTTGTTTTATATATATTTTTTTTTTTTTTTAGCTGAAACAATGATTTTTAGTAGGGATAAAAATCTGACAGATGGCAATAGATTTTCATTACTGAGAATATTTCAGAAGATATGGCAGACAAATGAATATTTGCACTTCACTAGCGATTACGCACAGATTTAAATTGTTCTATGGCTTAGCAAGTTTCACTGGTGACCAAACCGCTGGAGTGAAAGATGAAAATGTATCACTGTTTACATATACACAGTAGCTCTAAATGGGAGAGCAATCCTTATATGAGATTTGTGTTATTTTTTTTTTCTTTTACAATGTACAGTTTTCTGGATAAAGTTTTATTTTATGCGCAAGAAATGTGCACATTTATTTTATATTATAATTGTTTTAATATTATATATTTAATAAAAACCTAATAAAATAATAATAAAATAATAATAAAAACCTAATGACAAAAGAAATGGAAAAAGATCATTGAAGTAAGGTCTTATGCCACAATTCATGCTATGTGTTGGCAAACTATAATTCCACAACAGCTGGATAGCTACCTGTAGTGATTACTCTGTCACAGACAGTTTTATAGATGTTTCTATGAGTGGACAGCCAATATGAAAGGTTTACAAGAAATCTAATAGGACTATTATGCTGCCATTCTTTTTGTATCGCATTATTTTAATTCCACGGAAAGAGAAATTGATTTCACGCATAGCAATATCCACCTGATCTATGCCAATATATGTGATCTTCGCTACTGGTGAATAATTCATTTCTTTAACATGCTATTTAACAGTAAGCAAGCAATTGTTCTGCAATTTGAAGTAGCCAATGAGATAATTGAAAAAGCAATTACAACTGAAACAGTGTGTGCCCTGATCCATAGCACATCACAATCACCGGCCACACACAACTGTCAAAATCCTAACCCCTGGTGGCGCTGAAGAAATGGAAATTGCCTACCTTATGCTTTCCCTTCATTCTGCAGGTGTCTACATCAGGCTGCTTGGATTTCCACGTCAGTTTCTGAAAAGATCAAGGAACAAAAATCAATTAGAGCCCGTGAGGTTCCGATGCCTTTGATTTATAATGTCAGAGTTGAATTCAGGAGACAGCCACAGGACACATGTTTACTGAATATATCTGTGTTGCTTATGATTATTGTCTATTTAGTGCTTTGAGCGACGCTGGTCTGAGAGATGCTTCCTTTAAACATTCAAATCTCAAATGGTTAATTAGCCTTAAACCATCCAGTTTAAAACAGGCATGCAGCAAATGTCCCCTGTACCCGGCGCACAATGTCAGGGTTGAGTTAGTAGAAACACGCACAGCTATAGAGCGTGTTCTGGGCTTAGAGGGATTTCTCTGCATCTTATTCTTTTGGAGGGATGTATATCTTGGACTGCAGAAGGTATACGATCGTAGCTTCACGCTATGTTGTTCAAGTATTGGGAAGGAGGTATGGGGGTTAGGAGCTGTATGGGAATCAGGTTGTTTGAAAAATGGGATTGATTTAGTGATGTGTGATTAAGTAAATTTAGATTTGGGTTTTGAAAGACATAGTCCAAGAACAGTAATGGGCTTCAGACTGATACAGTGCTTATACTGATACAGAAGCATATACTGTATTCTCACAATTGACTATTAGTGACTAAATCAGTGCAAAACCCAGGCAGTTTTGGAGTATTGTTACATACCCGCCAATATTTCAGGTGTCAATATTAAGACACCTGTGTTGTGGGGTATGGCAATGAGACAATGGCGAGGGGACATTGCCATCTCAAAGTGGGTGGTGTGGAGGCACAAAGGCACGTAGGTGGCCACGTGGGAGCTGCAGTGGAGATCTGTGCTGCAAAAATACAAATCTTAATTGATTTTACAGCTCCCTGCCCTGGTCAGGGGAGATCAGGGCATCTCCACAACTGGCCCTCGATTCCCAGCGCCTGCAAAAGGACAGTGAGCAGAAAACTGAGGGTGATTGGATTGTTGAGCGGTATGTGGTTATGTGATTCAGGTGACAGTTCAAGTATAAGAGGTATGGGGAATGTTATACTATAGGATTCATTCATTAAGTATTGGAAGGTACAGTGAGGACAGTCACACCAACATTATTAAACACAGTTGGTCAAACTATATAACGTGCTTTTATCCCAGACCACTCAATATGCTAATTTAGAGATTTATCTTCATCTGTGCTGCATCGAAAATGAAAGATGGCAACAGATCATGGCACCTACTGAAATGCTGTTTCTCATGTCATGGAAAGGTTAATCATATTAAAGTTATTCACCAAAGGCATTTACCAAATGATACAGTAGCTGTGATCCTTATATGATACTATGTGTCAGAATAATAATACCAGCAATTTAAGAGGTATGCTACGGTGGGGAAAGAGTGCGCCTATTTCAACATTTCTTGGCTAACATGAAAACAAAGTCTTTATATGCATAGTAAGCCCAATAAGATTTTTTTTTAAAAAACTAAGCACAATACTTGCCCTTTAATGACTTCCTCTAATGATTCCTCATTAAAACGGGTAGAAGTATTATTTATCTTTGTGTTTATTTGCAAAGAGCCCTTTTTAAAAAAAAAAAAAAAAACAAACAAACCACAGCGAAGGTGTTTATGGAAATTAGAGGAAAGGGCTGTGGTTGTATAAGTGTATACTGGACGCTTAGGGACATCGAATTAAAAGGGAGTAGACAAACAAAAACAAAAAAAATACCAACACCTTGCCAAGTCTCCGCTCAGCATGGAGGCAATTACTTCAAAACAGCTGTCACGTATAAAGCAGACACTAATTGCTGATCTCTGTAAGCACGTCACTCGCATTGCAATACTTTCGTCAGGAGAGATAGTTTATAGGTTTTCAGATTCTCTATTTTTCTTTTTATTCAAATTAAAAAAACATTACTAGACACCTCGGGGTTAATGGCCCACAAGAGAGCATTTTGTAACCTTTCCATATACACACGCATACTGTAGTATTTATTGGTTGCCACAAAGCATAGGGCTAATGACAATCTATATACATGTTGGACCCCCTTGTGATACCTATGTAAAATTAAAGTGTCCCTCTTTGTGCATTTGAAATGTTGGAAGGTATGACTCATAATGAATTGTAGTGAGCCGCTTGTAAGCTCCTACTTTAGTGAATAAACCCCTTGCATGCGCCAGATGGTTGTGATACATATTGATTTGTTATGTGCTGCTCATACCCGGAAAAAGGATTACAAATATAGCGTGTTCATGCAAAAAAAGTAAATGTTGAAGCAATGCAATTGCATAAATCTACAGAATACAGATTATCCACTTGGTGGATAATCCGACGGGGATTTTGAGCAATTTTGATAAAACAACATATTGCATTGGCACAACATTACATGACTAATCCACGTGCGGGAAAATTTGTTTCCCAGATCTGCTTTGTCACCTAACATATGACAGTCCAGAGAACGACTCACGCAATCTTATCCGGACCGGACAGACAGACAACTTACTTTGCTGAAATAGATTTCATCTGTGTGTGACGTGTCGAGATCAATCGTATAAATGTGGTCTCTGAAAATAAAAAGGATGGAGATCAGAGTTTCATCCCGTTGAAAGGTTCTTCGGTTCCATATACTTTTTTTTTTGTTAAATCACAAGAATCAAGAGTTTTGCTAATAGAGCAGGTTAAGTGGTTTTTGTTTATCCAAAAGCATATACTTTTTCTTCCGTTTTAGTTACTGAACATTTGCAGCAGCCCAGGTGTTCTCCAAATAACATCTTTCTTGAGTATTGTCCATCTCCTAATAGGATTAAGAGATCATACTAAGCACAAAATTACACAACTAATTATAATGATGTCTTGTCATTACTTTAGGAGCCAAAGTATCGATGGGATTAATCATCCTAGATTATTCCAAAGCAAAAGCCGTGTACCAGCAATGGAGCAGTATTATGTTATTAGAAGACAGGATGTGAAAATGTTTATACCCTATAATTTATGGTTCTCTAACCTGAGCAGCTTTTTAACCCTAAAAACTCTAGATCTTCCTCTATGGGACTTGTCGAATAAATTGTATCTCCACTGGTTATTGGCCCTATTTAGATAACACTTCTAATATCTTGATAGTATGTATGTAATATAACCATTTAAATACAGGAGGGACGTTTATTTCAAAGGAGGAGAAATGTTAGAAAGGATCAGAGGTTTAGATGTAATATAGGGAGGTTTTACTTTACTGAGAGGTTGGTAGATGAGTGAAATGGCCTACCATCAGAAGTGGTAGAGGCTAATACAGTGAGGAATCCTAACAAGCATAGGATAGGCATAAGTCTATCCTGAAGATGAGATCAAGGACTAATTAAGGTCCGAATCTTACATTTGGAAAATGATCAGAATAGTTCTTATTTGTTGTCAAATTCTATGCTTCTACGTATTATTAAAGCACAATCTGTAAGCGGTTTGAGAGATGCTAACAACTTTAAGCCGTAGCCGCACCATGATCTGCATCTCGTTGACATTGTGAAAAAAGGAAAAAGCACGCAGCAGCTACATTTTTTTTCCATTGGGTATTCTTTTCATTACATTTTGATGCTCCATTAGTTTGTGAATTGTGCCCCAGCTCAAAAAAAAAGTTAACACAGCTTGAGTACATTTGCCTTCTTGGTTTCCCGCAAACAGGGTTGTCTTTACAATAGTCTGCTATTCTGCCTCTGGAGAGGGGAAAACAGAATGAAAGGCTCAGGTGCGAGCCTATTTTTAAAATGTTCCTGTAGTGAGAAAAGGACACAGGGGCATTTATGTCTGGGAGGCACAGACAGCGGAGAACGAAATGAAGAAAAAAACAAAACAAAACAAAAGCAGATGATGGGGTGAAGCTTTTGGTCTCTTCGAGAAATGGAAATACTCTATCTCCATAAACGTAATGGAAGACCTATCTTTTTATTATTTCTGTGATGTAATATTTAGCTCTAGAACACACAGCTGGCATTATTAAATGAGATAATAAAACGCATTATAGCGCTTAAATAGTAAGCCATTTACATTTTACACAGTGCCAAAACAACTGGGAATGAGTTAGGGTCTCCAACAAACTATTTAATGCTTGTGGCTAAATTCTTTTGTAATTAGGTTCTGTTGTCTGCCAAATGTTGCAATATGGAGTGTTTGGGGATTGCTAAAGAAAAGGACTTCTGTTTGCTTCCTGGGAGCTACATGCTGCAGTTTATCATGCCGTTCACTTTAATGGCTCAACCACAGTCTGGGTCATTAGAGAAATAACATTAGCTTTCCGCTTAATTTGCTTTGCCCACTTTGTTCTATAGCATAGCAACACAGACAATGAATAAAATAATTTTATCCGTCTTGTGTTACCTAAACGCTAAATACTAACCCAACATGATGCCATGCCCTTGTCTGAATAGTTATTTTGTTTATTGAAACATAAATTGCTTCACTTCCGCAAAGTGTGTGGCAGTCTCTCTAATCCAGCCGTATTACACACATCAGCAGAGTCTTACTGATGAAATTTAGAGTTTTAATGAGAATGCCAGGAAACCTCATTAAAATGGGTCGTTCATGAAGGACACCTCTGCGAGACTTGTCACACGTCCCAGAATCCTTTGTGTTCTGTTTGATTGGTCTTACAGTCCCCCAAAAAAATCTAGGCAGGCCATAAAAGGCCAGTGTTCAATGAAACGTAATCAGTGAATAATTGCACTTTTGTAAGACTCCGTCTGCTGATCCACTCTGTTTCTTCCGCATGTCGGTACTAAACTAGATCACCTTCTGTTATGAACAATATAAGCCTTTGTCTAACTCAAAGAGTTCCATAAATTGCGTGTTATAAACCACCCTTTACTTCTGCTGCATTAACTCAATATTCCTGCTCTTCAGACCTCCAACAAGCCATCCTGGAATCTGTTGCCATGACACGATCTTATGCAGGAGAAGTATCTGTATAAAAGCCACTGGTTGTTCAGAACCTATGGTTGCATATATTGAGTGTGTGTGCAGGAATTCTGCTAGAACATCTGCTGAATGATAAACGATAGTAGACCTCTCAAGGATGAGAACCTTTTGACAAGGGCCTCTCAGCAATAGTGGGAAAAGATTTTCAGCTCCAGGCTAGGTTGTATTCAAAATACTGGAAGTAATTCCTCTGGGTTAACCAGTTCACAGTAAATAGAGTTCAGCTCTATCCTAGTATAGCAACCTTTGATGTAGCCATCACAGAGCCTGCCAATTCTATGGATGTGAATATTAAGGTAAATTGTTATCCCTTGCAGAAAGAATACCTCTATGAGTTTATTGTGATGGTCTTGTTGGATTGCAGATGATCATGGCTGATTTTTATCTAACACATCCTCCAACGTTTATTCCAGCCAGCTACCAACACAAAGTTATCAGATCGTCTAATCTGTATTGTCTGCTAAGGTAATTACATAAAGTCTGAATGTCTCAATGAATGGGCAAGAGTTAGATGATGGAACTATTCACTGCAGTGACAGCAATATCATGGAAGTCAAAAGTGCCAACGCTCATAGTAATTAAAAACAGATGGATACTTTGGCATAGACATCACAGCGAGGATGATGATCAGGACATGTCATTTGGTAAAATAAATACCATGTCATACTAGGATTCTGTAGCAGCAACTGTACATGACCCAGGCAATTTTCCATTACTGTATTATAGATAGGCAATGAATGCCACACAGGCTTCTATTAATTCTCATGTTCTGTGTTCACAGCCAGAACAACCCTGATGAAAGATATTATCATAATTATATGATCAGCTGTAAAGGTTCTGACATCACAAGAAAAGCATTGCATAAAAGACAAGCATTTGTTATTAAAATGGACATTTTGCAACATTCACATAATATTTATATATATATATATATATATATATATATATATATTTATTATCTTTAATATCCTGCATAGACACAATACTGCATTGTTGCTTTTTTAACAACCTGTAGGATGGAATATATCATTGTTTTCTTGCAGATTTTTCTTAGGATTATAATTATATAATATTGAACTATAGGTTCCAAACGGGCTAAGGGAAACTCCATATTTTACATTAAGGATATTCTAAATAACATTACATTGTAATCCCCACTAAAAGAAAACACTGCCATCCTTCACCTCCAAGCACTAAAGGGAAACTATCATCTATATAGTCCAAGCATAAGTAAATCACTTTATTAAAGCTAGATATAGCTGCCTGATCTTCAATCGGTGTCAAACTGATTTGGGGAAATATGTTGTAAAATGTACAACTATTTTAAATTAGTTGCGTTCAGCGGGAGAAGGTGACAAGAACAACCTAAGAGGCAATTCCCTAATCTGGCCTTTCTTTTTTTCTTACAAGGGATAATTGCTTTCACCAAACAGGAGGACCAATTTAACCTAAGTAGATGTCTAGCTTTTGGTTAATCATCCAAACCTTGAAAACAGGAAGTAAATGGTATAAGCTCATTAAATGTCAAAAAATAGGCAAATCCTCTTTAAAGTACAGTCAGCAAATATAATTGTTTATACACGTGGGTACAGGTGTAGATCAGCCAATTTTATATCATTTCCAATAAGACAACATACATTTTGTATGGAAATTGGCCATGACTTAAGCTTAAAGTTTGACCTTTTGGACTCCATCTACAGCAGAAAATTATGTTTAGTAGGATGTACAGTTTATGGTATTTGCCCTACAGTTAAAACCTTTTAACTCTTTGTCTTATGTCCAAAATCTCATTCCAGTAGAAAAGTAAATTATCTAAATTTACTTAAGTGTAGATACTGTCCATTTAACCCACAAAAGTGACATGGTCAGCACATGTAAGTACGTACGTACATACGTCTAGACCGGTCAGTCATTTTCATATGAAGTTAGCAAAAGGCTACCAACCTAGCAGCTATGTAGAGGGTCCGGTTCAATATCATGAACTGCTGGATATCCATCTTATGCCTTTGTGTGCTGTTCCGTCCTGGTTTGTGCCCGACAAATACCGGATATTGTTTTGTATCTGTGGAATACAATGGTATAGGCTATTAAAACATATATACGTCACCTGAGAAAATATGATTCTCGTGTTAAAAATCAGACGCATCGTGGGGCTATGGCTGTAAGATCTCTAACAATGGCTACGTTCAAAAGTGGAAATATAAGATCATGCTCCTAAGAAAACAATTCTATTCCTAATGGTTTCTTATTTCAGGCTGTACCTATTCACAATGATTTTCTTTTAAAAACCCTCGATTTCTAGTGCTGCAGGGTACCGACGATCATCTTTCATTTTGTTTCCTCTTCAACGTTTGTGCAAGATTTATGGTTGGTAATCTGAAACTAATAATTTAATAGATTGCACGCATTGAATTTATCCATTATGGGAAATCCTTTCTTGCCTTATTTTCAGCAGATTATATTTCCTACACAGTGTTTTGAGATGTAATATATAAAAGAAGCTGTATTGATGATATTTTCCCAGTAGTGCTAAGCAACCCTAGGCGTGCTTATTTTCTTTGTGCGCATCTACATTTTAACTTTTTGCAATAATATTCATTTTTCTTTCTAATTTAAATTACTAGGGTATTTCTGTTTCAATTACATATGAATGGCTGGCTTTGGGAGTGTGCAGTCGATATCAGAACTGCCAATATGTACTATGGAGATAATATTGCTCAGGGGGGCAATGATACAGACCAAGTTCTAATATTAAACCCTGTCCTTCAATATATAGTAGTTCATACATTTATTTAACTGAGGTTGTGGGATATAAGAACCAATAACCCCACCCTCTAAGATTATTATTGTTTTCTTTCATTTAAACAGTGCTGTACTATTCATCTGCACTTATTTAAAATGCGACATTGAACACTTCCCTATAAATTATATGAAAGAAGGGACCTTTTCCTTTTTAAATGTATGTTTTGATATATAATTGATGAATAAAAATACAAATTAAACAGACACATCTCATTTGTGCACTCTCCATTATATGTGCATAGTTTTAAATTAATTTAATCTAGATAGAAGTCTACTTTTCAGTAACTCTAAATACATCCTGCAGGTAGATAAGACTGGTTTTGGATTTAAGAACCTCCAGCTCTTAAGAAGGTTACCATAGAAGATTAGCAGTAGATATGCCAAGAGATTATCCCTTGTTCAGACAAGCTCTTTGGAAACAGGATTCTTCAGCTGGAGACTTGACAGGCCGAATATTTCGCTAACCCTAGACGTTTCAAATCCACCGGGGCCTTGTACTGAACATGATGAAAGACATATTCATTTTGTTTTTGTTTTCATAAACATGTGCTTTACCTCGCATTGTGTAGTTATTTCCCTGTAGACTGATTTGTCTTTGTCACAATAAAGGCACAGATTAAAAAACAATGGAGCAAGCACAAATGTTACCCTTTTTCTAAAGTTCCTTATTCATACTCTAATTTGTAAGGATTCGTTGACTAAGCCAAGGAACGCAGCAATCGCAGTTTGTCATCTTTAAAAAATCCATGGGTATGTATATAGCGGATCTATACTATATGGTTTTACACCGAGTGGGTTTACTAGGAATAGGAAAAATCTATATACAGCTAAAGCGAAAGAGAGAGCGAGAGAGAAAGAGACAAAGGCAGATAGATATACATTTGTGCTCACAGAGCTGTACTTAAATGTCAGTAATTTTACTTCTTGATCCCCATGACAATGAATATTTAATTTGCTAATTCTTAAAGATCCTTATAAACACCTTCCTGCACCTTCCTTCTTGGGAGTTGATTTGATTAGAAGTATGTCAATCATTATATTATAGATGTAAGAGAAACATTGTCTTTCAAATTGTAACACTTCAATCTCCCGTTAACAGACTAGATTAACTGTATCTCTTCATCTAAATTTCAACCACCCAGGATTCTGGTCACGCATCTGTGCAGCACACATAAAGGCTTGAAAGGTGATGCTTGACTTCCACCCAGGAATGATAACAGTGGCTTTCCAGCCCACCTTGTGTAAATATAGCTACTACACTAACCCTTGGGGTTTACATAAGACAACTCCAACACAATGCTAAGAAGTGCATTGGCAAACAAACCAAGGTACACGGGGTCGCATTATTGTTGACCTTATTACGCCAGGTAACATAAAACCTAGAAATGTTAATAAAAAGTTAATACAAGTTATAGTTAATGTAGCTTAAGATATTGTTGCTGAAGTTGCGTTACTTACAGTTGCCATGTGATATGCTGATAGGCTCAGAATCTTCTGGGAAACCAGCCCCAACAAACCGAAGTATCATGAAATACAGCAGCAAAGCTTCTGACCTCATAGTAGATCAGCTCAAAGACTTAACTTTTCACTTCACCCTGTTCAAGCAAAAGAAGAAGAAAAGTTTTTAATGATGTTTCCAAAAGCTATCAGTCTGACACAAAAGTTATATTTTCACAATAGCCAAACCATGCATTGTAAGAGTTGCATTGTTGAAAAAAAATCTACTTTAATATGAATTACACTGCTATTTTGCCGTTGTTCAATTTTCAAACAAATTTCATATTCTCTTTTAACTCTCCAGTGCCGATGGGAATTTTCCAAACTTAAACAGATGCACCTATTAATATTAAAGCGTAGCAAAGTGTGAAACTATCTAGGGCATGTAGTACACAAAAATCAAAGAACTCATGAAATATTCAACATTATGAATGCAAAACAATATAATAATAAACACCAATGCCTTTATTCATCTTTAAATCTCAATAAATCTGTAAACCTAAACCTTCTGAATCCTAGCTTCTTCTAAATTCTAGACATACAAATGGAAACCTGCTACTGAAACTGATGGAAGTTAGTCGTTTGGCCAATCCAATCTACTGCCAATCCCGGTCTAGAGATGGAAAGTTAGTAATCCTAAAAATTGCTTGTGACCGTCTTTATAAGTTATTTAAACGTAGCTAGTCATTTGCCAAAGATGCTTCTCGAAATGAGCACAGTTCTTATAATGCATAATTAAGGCTGAATTCGATCCATCTGCTGGATAACTCCACATACATGTGCAAGACTAGACAGAAATAAAAATTTTTTAAAAAAACATGGACACCCCACAGATACCTTCAAAATAACGTATTCTGCTCAAAATAGACATCCCAGAGACCCATGTACAATATAATCTATATAGACAAGGAGATGGAATACAGAGGATATAATTTCTCATTATAAAGAAGTGTTCCCAAAACTAGGAACCTTCCGTTTCAAATTACAAAAGGTTTCTGACAGCAGTAAAAGCAAAATAAACTTCCAATGCTGTACTTAAAATAAACATTAACTGCATAATAATATAAACTGCTGCAGGATCTGCTATTTAGCAAGAGATTTTATTTGAATGTAATGCCTATTTATGTATTGCATTAGCCTAAACATCCAATATAGCCTTTTCCCTGCGGGCTGTGCTTCATTCTGTATGTCAACAAGTGAATACCGTCAACAAGTTAAGAACACACATATTGTGGAACAGACAGATGAACCGACTGCAGCACACAGAGATCTTTCAGCTTCTCACACCTAGGCAGCTTACATCTGCCTGTGTTATTTTTCTTTGTTGTTGTCAGGGCATATGAATCTTGCATTAGATTACCTTCCCCCTATTGTTTGTTCACCCATTTCAAATAAATCAAGCTTTCCTTATTTTGCATTTCATTCTGAAAACGGAGCGTAGACCAATGTCTTAATATGCCCCATTCTATTACAAAGGGTCAGTTGCTCCCAGGCTGCACTGATTTGATGATTTTAAGCCACAGCATAAGATTTTCATTTATTCTAATTGCAATTCCACATACTGCCACTAGGGCTTAGAGTAACAAGGGCTATTTAACTCATTTGTAACTTGACTAGATATTTTTTTCAGTCCCTTTTTGTTGAAAATGTGTAGGACGGGGCTGGATAGAGGCCTCTAAACATAGTGCCTTCTATTTGTTGTTCATCACACTATATTTTTGGGATCTATGTTCAGTTTTACCCTCTGGTGCGAATCCTCCCCTGAATACAATGGATCCTACCTTGCTTGCTGAAAAACACCCTCTTAGCTTATAGCATCAATTATAAGAGTAATGGATCACCCAAAAGAACAATCTGAGAACATTGTACTATTCCCACAGAGCTGGGGTAAAATTTAAAGCATTAAGTACTCAGTTATATATACTTCCATGTGGGATCCACAGCAAAAATAATGTTATTTTTTAAGTTATATGCTGCCTAGCTGTTATATGCAGGGTTAATTTTTACACTGCAGCGTGTTGATTTCCTATAAAATAGTTGGAAGAATACCTACATATTTTAATAAGAGCTTTGGTGCTGTGGGTGTCTATCACTCAGACGCCTGTCTTGGCAGAAGAAGGATTATTAAAATAAAATAAAAAAAACTTTAACCTGAGATGTTGGAACCATAATAAATGCAGCACTAATGAGATGCTGCTACTCCGGGTGGTGAAGACACAAGCCCACACTGAAATTGGAAGAGGCTCAAGGCAATCGATTCCGGTTGTAACCTTTACTGTAAACAGTCTCTGGGGATCCCATAAGCCACCTGTTCAGTGATATTTGCATTGATATATAGCCGAGATAGAATTAGAAAGCAGCTTCTCATTTTTGATAAAGCATCTGTTCTTTTTTCCTATTCATGTGGAGCTTGAGAGCTGGTATTCCAACAATAGGAAGTTGAGGCGGGTGAAAATCCCAAGGTGTTAAAACTGAAGCACAGAAATAACAAAACCTGCTTTATCCTACTTGGTGATAATAGCACAGTGTTTAAATAACACAAATATATATATGTGTGGTGTGAGAACGCCAAAACCCTTTGTACGTGTTGTCAACAAACACTGCATTTCTAAATGTTATCTAACCATCTCAGGATTGGGGAGCAGTATGATAAAGACCTCTTTAGAAGATAAATTAGATTTCAAGCATTTTATAGTCTACGTTAAAAAGATGGCACTTAAAGCACTATAACTTGCCAAATGGCCTACAGCCAAAAGATCTTGAGTCCCTTACATTGTCCTGTATATGAAACCTTTGTAGATTTTATGCTCTATTTCTAACAAATGTTATTATTGTACCTATTGTTCCACTGTAGGTGTACACGTCAATTATTCCACCATAACAGCCAACAACTTTTTGTATACATATTAAAAAAAACAACCAAAAAACATAACGTACGCTACTGGAAATTTCACGTAATTTGTTATTACGTGCTGTTCTTTCTCATGGTCTTCTAAAAATAACGTACAGAGAATGCAGTTAAATCCTAAATAACTTCATGCTGTAACATTTTCACTGTCTGAATAATATGTTATTTTAAACCACGCAACAAAAATATAACTAAAGCAACATGTTTTAATGAAACCAACACGAGCATGAACAAAGAGATGATGAAATCAAAAGGCGTATCTTAACCCCCAGCTTTCGCTACACTAGAGGGAATAATGCCAGTCTAATCCAACACCATATCTGTATGCGGGTAACTATATCTTTAACCGTACTGCCCATATGCTCTGTCACTCAACATCCCTTCTATATCCTGTCTCTAATTTCAAAGCTGCCCTTCCTCTTTTCTTAATGTCTCTATCAGATTTTCCCTTAGGCCTTGTTGTACTTCAATAACTAGCTCTCGCCAAGACGGCTCTGTCCCTCCAGAATATCCCACCCTCCATTTTTGACCTCCTCAGCTGCTTTGTTATACGCAGGTAAGGTTGAGAGAGGCCAGGGAGCATTGAATTGGCGAGCAACTGTAAGACATTGCAATAAATAAAAGGAGAAAGGGCAGCGGGAGAAAAGAAATGATGGAGCTGGTAGACGCTTTGTTACAGAGCCTCGTATTTATAGAACATTGGTGCACTGTACTGTTTAACCTCTTAAAGTGAAATTTTCCACTATGACTTGACCAAATTCCTTAAACGAATATATTTTTAAATAAATATATATATTTTAAATGTTACCCAACATCACATCAACACCGGGGATCTGTCTATTAGAATGTTGTCGTTGCCAAGGCAACAGGCTACTCGTCTATTATATCTTATTTGGGAGATAGCTGGGCTCGTTCTAAAGTGAATTTCTTATGATCTGCTTATCAGAGGATCCAGTTACGATCATCTTTCTCATGCGTATCTTTAACGGATTATTTTTAAAACATGCTTTGACAATATTCTCATATAGCCTGCAGCAGGCAAAAAAAAACAAACTAGAAAAAAAGTTTATTTGTAGGAACATAAGCAAAGAGGAGAGCTACATTCAATTCACGGCTGAAATTAGCAATGCTGCCTGTGAGTCACTTGGTGATAATTACTGACAATCACATGCAGGAATCAGAAGTTATCAGCACTATTAACACATATATCTATAGATATATATCTATATCTATCTATCTATCTATCTATCTATCTATATCTATATCTATATATATATATATATATATATATATATATATATATATATATATATATATATATATATATATATATATATATATATATATATATATATATATATATATATGCACTGAGTAGAAGGAAAAAGGAAATAGTCACCTTTAAATCCATTGTTTGTTGACCAAAGGTATAGTATACGCTAAATGTGCAAATGTCCTATACAATTGGCTCATTCGTTAAATCTATGCAAAAGGCGTTATTTCCATAGCAACAATGGATGGCTAACTGAGAACAGTGTCAGTGTATAAACGTTTAAGAAGATGAAGGAAAGAAAAAAAAAAAGGATTACCCCTTCAAAATAATTTTAAAATAAAAAAGACTTGTTTCCCCTTGGAGACTGGTGAAAAAAAGAATTATATTCAGATAGTCACTTCATTCCCTAGAGCTAGGTTCCAAAAAGCACATTCTAGGGAAAAATACTTGGACAGTTGTTCTAAACGTTGATTACATTATTATAGCTACAACCCCTACATGTCTTCGAGAAGTGTTGTATGCCTAGCAGAAGGAAATGAATGCTATAATTCTTCCACAGTACGTATATCAACGCGTCGAGATCTAATGAAAGAAGTAAGCTTTTGAATCTACCCGACTGTGCTTTATCCACAGAAGACCCGAGAGCCTTCAGTTGCCACCAATTACCGTGTTAGTATGTAATACCAAAACTTACTTCTGCAAAGAAACCTTTAAAAGCAGGTCCTGTGAATAATCCATAATTCTCTTTAATAAAAAGGATTCTATATGCCTAATCCGACAAAAAAAAAAGTAAAAGGCAAAAATGAAGCACAAAACAGCAACTGGAAAGCAAGCTCATGGAAGAATATACACATATCATCTAGCTATAATCTTTATCGAAGAAAGAATCCTATAGAAGACAGCAAAAGCCTACATCCTCCTTAATAGGATAGATAAACAGAAGAACAAGATGTTAAAGGGATGATTGTGTTTTAGGACAGAAGTTTTGAGAGCATATATTGGGGGGGGGATAATAATATATATATATATAAACAGAAATCGCATCTCTGCAGAGTAGATCTAGTCGTACGCACAGGCGACGCTTATAATGCTTGTTACAACACATTACGCTTCTGCAATAAAACTCATTTTTACATACGTAATTCCTTCTCTGGCACTCTGAGTAATGACTGCACACACAATCGGAAGTAAATACAGTAAACTTGCATGGGATAGGCATAATGCTATCCTGAAAGTCGAGACCAAGGACTGATCAAGATCTAAGTCAAGGAGAAAAATGAGCAGACAAGATGGGCCAAATGGTTCTTATCTCCCGTCTACGTTTCTATGATTGCACTGTTAGGTGTGCAGGGTGACACGTGTCTCTCTTCATATCTGAAATGACACTAGTGTTACATGTGTTAATGTAATTACAAGACTAATTTTAGGTAGACCACCAACAGGACAGTGAACTTTGCACCTGTCCACGATGCCGACACCCAAGCCAGCCATCTATCTATTACAAAGAAAACATAGAGACAACCATGCGTTAGTAGAAGTTCTCTGTGGTTATCTCCTAGTGCTTCAATTTGACACAACAGGAGTTATTTATAAAATACATTTGCTGTGCCAAAGTGCTCTTAACGCCATAGCAACCACTGGAATATCACTGCTAATTAAATCGTTAGTACCACTTTGCACCAGAAACCTCCTTTTCCAGGACTTTTGAGAAGAGAGATCCCAAAAGTGATTAGCAGAAGGAAAAAGAATCCCTAAAAGCTGAAAACAATTCACTGAACACCCACCGCTGTCTTAGACCCCAACTGCATACAGGAACATATATATATATATATATTATATATAAAACTTTATACTCCAGTTCCATAACAAAGTTAGCGGCACACAGGCATTTATCTACAACGTGAATCCGGTGGCCACACGTCGCCCAGTCGCTTACTGCAGAAATCTGTTAACTAATGCGAAAGGGAAGAGATGAGGAAGCCAAGTGTCATGCTTGATAGACTTATTTAATAACTGTGCTCTTGCCTCCCACACAATGAAAACCCAATGTTTAATTACAGGTCTGCAAGCATCATGGTTTCTAATGGAACAGATATCATGTCAGAGAAGTCGGTACACTACTGCAGCGTTTAACAATTTATACATCTATTTTTCACAGGCTAATTTTCATTGTGAAGGCTTGCGTTTTAAGCATTGTAAATATAGCACTGCATGAACGGAAGAATCAATTAAGACATAAACACAATCAATAAGCATTTTACAATCTAGGTAACATGCTTAACGTGCAAAATCTTTTACAAAATAAAAATTCCCAACCCAAGATAAATTGGGCTTTAAAAAATAAATCCAGCGTTGCTAGACATCATTTCCTTGAACCTATTCAGGGAAACATTCTGCCCATGCAAGTGGCACCATGATGCTACGTGTCTGTGCCCGTGGATTCATGACTGATGATGTCATCAAAGACAAGAAGGAGTTATGAGGGGAGTTAAGTTATAAACTAAATACATAGGGAATTTAAAAATAATTTAAAAAACAAGGTATTTTTAATACCATCGCTGATAGGATGGGTACGGATAAACAGAGGTTTGGCGGGGCTACAGAACATGCTAAAGTTCAAAGAATGCAAATCCTAGCCCTTTTTTATGGTCAATTCCTTTACGGCAGATCTTTTCAACCACTTTATCATCCATGTTTTTAGAACAATAAGAATATTGACAATAATTAATATATACAGCAGCAGTAAAAACATTACAACATTAAAATATGTAGGGTTCATCCAGCACGCCGGGTTTAGGCTAATGCATTGTAACTCAATATATATCGCTAAAAATATATAAATAAATAAATAAAAAAAAGGCTATTAAATCCAAGTTCTAAAACAAATCTCGCAGTCATCGCTTGTGCTTGAAATCATACTTCGAAATGAGGTGTTTTCAAAATTGCTTCGTTCAGAACTTAGGCTATCAATCAAGGTGCTTATTGCATAAACACTGAAATAAATATAGGAGTGCCGGCCTAGACGTTTTCACTGGTTTGATTATCATTTTCACATATCCAGTCAAACCAGTTAATTCTAATTAGGCCTAATTATTAGTCTCTTGACAGCTGGTTCCAACAATAGCACACCTGTTGTTATTAAAAAAAAAATACGAGAATGAAACAACAAATCCTGCTTATAATAATGTCTCAAATAATATCCCAGAGGAATTTCAAAACCGTGCTGTTTTAGTTATTTCTATTATTTTTTTATTTAATTTTTTTTTCCGCTTTATTTTCGCCAGAGGAGAAGCATCTGTGAATCTACCGATAAAGGTCATTTGGGTATGCAAAATGTAAAAAAGGTAACATGTTCACAGGTATGGTGCAGCTTTTTAATTGTCCCACGGGGAAAAATATGCTATTTATAAAAAAAATGCTACTTAAATTCCCTTTGGAATATTTGGGTTTCAGACATTATTAAAGAAGCAAAAGCAATGACCAAAAATAAAAAACACAAGAAATTTGACATTAAATATCTCATTGTTCAATATTCTACCTTATTAAACTATAGTAGCATCATTTATAGAAGGAATACCACAAAACTTAATTTGTAACGTATAGACCAATGCAGTGTTACTGTAACAGAGAACAAACCTTTAGGGTGGTCATACAAACACATTTAGCTACACTTGTCTATAGACAAGTGGAATCGCCAACTGAGGGTTATAGCGAAGGAAGGGAGAAGACAGATGACCATAATGTAGCAGAAGGATCTATACATATAGCTAAGGAACATTAACATTTGTTTATCATCGTGAAATACTGACTGTGGACACAAGAAAACACGCATAGGTTAGAAAGTGTGCCGAACAGCTGAGCTAGCTTAATAGAGGCTATTCCTCTAACGACAGAATGGGCTTGAAATGTGGACAATTTTCTTGGGAGAAAAGAAATCATTACTTGTTTGCCAAAACTGCTTTCCTTTGGCGGCAGCTAAAACTTGCGATGTACCTTGATGATCTTAATTATCAATCTAATAAGTACATGAATTCAGGAAGGGAAAACGTAATTAAAATAATATTACATTACATTTATTTATAAAGCGCCGGCAGATTCGGCAGCGCTGTTACAGTCAGAAGAACAGTTTAGAATACAATAACACATACAATAACAAACTGGTGCAAAGGAGAAGAGGGCCCTGCTCGTGCGAGCTTACAATCTAGTCAATACACATATTTAATATGATATTAACCAAATCCAAATGATAGAGAATGCTGGACACTTATTTCTTTTAAGTGTGAAATATCAACTCGTGCTATTCTACAGATAATGGTGTGAAGGCAAATGACAAAGATGAAACATCGACTGTTCCTAGTTAATGTACAAATGTATTCTTCATATACCTTAACCCCCCCCAAATAACAAAAGATGTCTGTATATAAAAGAATATTAAAGATACAAAGAAAACCTGTGCTCTTTGTTGGCAAAACCACAAGCTGGTCTTGGTTTGACTCAAGTAAACCTGGGGTTCAGTTGGACTCAACTGCCCCATAATGGTCCTCGTTTGGACCTACAGATGCAAGCACTACTACGAGCCAGACTAGGTGCTGGGTGTGATCACAGGAACCAACCTCAGCTATACCTCGTATATTATATATTTATGTCACTCATTTCCCCTTTAATATTTTCACATTTTGTCAAACACCACAATAATAACTGATCTTACAATGTTTAACCCATTGCCATTCTGTTTGATCCCAGTTGGGATTGATTCTTTAAATAGACTTGTTTAGCAGAACGACTACCCTCATTAAAATCATTTGTGTGGCTGTTTGCCACAGGTACTCAGACGCCTTAATCACATAGTGCCCTAGTAAAAGCAAGTCCCAGTTCAGCGAATCACCTGGGAGAGGATGGGACAATGAAAACACAACTAAGGTCCTACTAACCCAACAGATGGGACACATGCAAGAACGGGGAAGATCAGCTAATAACACATCATTATAACGGAACAATAAGATGCAAAGGATTTACATTAACCCCTTTAGATCCAGATTTACTCCCAACACACCGTTTTGATTTGTTAATGCATTACAGTGTGTTGGACCATTATATACTGTTTAAACATCTTAGGGTGTTTTTCCTGGTAAAGATCAATATGTATTTTAAATTAATGTATACAAAGTGCATTTTATTTGTAACGGTAGCTAGATGTGTTTGTGCAGGTGTTACAAACTAATTCAGCCAGAATTATTCAAACATATCATAGCACTGTGAAGCGATGCTGTTTTTACAGTACATGAAATGTGGACAAAGGCACGTATAAAGCCAAGTGCTTTTATAATATATACTGACAGGTGTTTACACAATGATGGCAAAATGAACGTGGTGGATTTTATTACACAGAGTGCTCGCGTAAAGGTTTAGAATGCAGAGTAATGAGTCAATCTCTCAGGCTTTGAACACAATTAACTAGGGATTTTTGTTACAAACCACAGGTGTAAGAGTCTAGGTACAATTGTGCACTCATTTATAAAACAATAAAAAAACATCCAATTCTCCAGTGATAGATTTTAAAATAGGTCAAAGCAATCCATGGCAGCATTCTAGCCGTCTAAAATCCTTAAAAGAGCAAATCACTTCTCTACCTCACTAGCGTTTCAACAGAAAAATACAAAATAATGTCTCAATGGTGGCAAATGTCTGTACTTTCCCCCTTAAGCATAGTAAGATTGTTACATATCTCTACAACACAAAGCCTGATTCTTTTTCTGTTATTTAGTGTTGAGGGTGAAGAAAGGGTTAGGTCTTGTAACCTAAATGGAGACTCCAGTTATGCGTGCATGCATATGACAACCATGTATCCTCTAAAGACTATTTGGTCCTCTAGTGCAGATGCATGAAGAGATTCATCAGAACACCCTCTATACCTCACCCCCAGCTCTCTGGCTTGCATGAGATGCTTTCGATTTACCAGTGCGTATATTCTGCATATAAAGTGATCCCACTGAATTCAGTAGGAATACTTTCCAGCCACTGATCGCCTGATCTAAGCAATGGTCAACGCAGTTGATCCCAGCAAAAGGCCTACGTGTAGTTAATGACCTGCTAGTGACTTTTAATATAAGTAGGAACGTTGATGCCTTCATGGTAGGGACTGTGGAACCTTATCAAGCTCCACTCATAATACCCAACACGAGGAACCAAGGTAAACATTTTGAAGGGGTGGTCCTATCATTTTCTAGTCACCTTCTAGTCTAAACCAATTAACCTTGATATTGTGTCTCTGAAACAATATCTGTGAAAATAACACCAAAATAAGAATATAATGGAATATAATACTTCCCGGATGTACAGCTGCTATGAATAATAAAAAAAAAAATCTACTTTCTATAAGTGCTTGGACATTTTCTATATGAATATTGTGACAATACCATTGGTGCACCCTTCAGAGGAAAATTATTTATAAATAAATAAATAAAAAGTGTTGAAAACACCAGTTACTATAGGGACGGAACACTGGATATGAAAAAAAAATGTTTTTCCAAACTGCAAGGATTTGTTTTAAAAAGGTCAAAACGCACCATGGAGCAAACTGGCAAAATCCCAATTTTTGGCTTCCCTTGAAAAGCTCACACTGTTAGCGTTCCCTGCGGGTTTCGTACTGTCAACAACAAGATGTTCTTAGTCAGCAATAAAACACCAGATTTCCAATACAAGCAGCATGTGAGCGCTTGACTGGCTTTTTGAACGAGTATGATGTCATCAAATTGGTAGCCTTTTGTCATAAAAGATGGCTACAATCTGGATTTATTATTCTAGTGCATTTAAGTGGAATAGTCTGTTCCTCACAACTTGAGCCTACTTTGCTGCTAATAAACAATAGAAATGTATTAAGTCAATTGAGATAAAGGAGAGATCCATGTAAAACAGCAGAATACATTTTTCACCAAAGCATTTTTCCAATCCTGTTATCAAGGTATAGTGTTAAACATACTAGCCACATTGGGGTACATGGGACAGAAACGATCTTATTAAAAATCAAACATGTACACCAGGAGCAAGTAGAGGGAAAGAAAAATAAAAAGTTAATTTCCCCATGGTCTCAGCCTATTCATCAAAGAAGCAAAGAACTTTAAGAACACTTTGTAAAAATGGAAGACCATTCATTAAATGAATACAAAAATAAACATATTTAACATCACAAATTCCCACCAAGACATTTCGCCCTTCACCTGCATGTCTCATTCAAGAGCACCTCTTAAGGTTAATGAAATGTTTAAACAATACAATGGTAACAAAATATACTGGTACCATCCTTTGGGACAGGACTCAGCTTGGACCCTAAAGCCTGGTAATTCATGTTCTTTTCATATAACCACGGTCACTCTTTCATTAGGGCAGGATAATCTGTCGGTATAAAGCCGACTTGTGTTCATTTAAGATGATCTGGAAAACCAGTAATTTTTTTTTTAGGTCCTTAAATACCAATGTTAATATTATGTTATGTTGAATGAAAAATCTTGAAGGTGATCATCTTCATGCTAAATAGGAAAACTTTCACTTGATTGAAGCTGAATCTGGCAGCAGCCTGTGGCACAGCCAGCATTACCTTATCCATTTGAAATGTGATTTAAATAAATTAAGAGTTAAATAAATTGCCCAACTGCTCCAGTTATTTTATGAGCAGCTAATTGACCGCCGTTTCATAATGCGATCAACTCTGACAAAGGCTATACAGAGGTCAATCAGTGATGCATCAACAATATGACTGGTAGGCATCTTTATAGCTAGATCATAATATGCTGTGATAAATTACTCTACATCGGATGCAGCAATTGCTATTAGCTATACATACACGTATACATATTATCACGGTATTCACCTAAAGACTGCAATCATAGGCAAATAAAAGAAAAACCCTCCCACAAAAAATATTTATTCAAATGAAATGAAGAATTCAATAATAAAAAAAAAAAAGCTGTGTTGGCGTAAATTCCTAGTACAAAAAACAGCAGTCTTTTGCCACCTAGTCGCTAGATTGACACCTATGTGATAAGCACCAAGAGACAGCCTTGTAATTATCACTTAAAGGCTAGGTGGACCTTTCTCTCCTGCGGGTTAGGCACATTTTGATGAGGTCAGGTGACTTCTACATAGTGATTAATCATCCTAGTTTCCACTAAAACTGAACCGGCAAAATGCCATATTCCTGCAGAAAAACACTATCGTAAGCTACCGATCAGGTATATCAGCTGGTCCACTAAGAGCACACCGACAGCAATACAAAGTATACGTATGGGAATGGATGATTATATACATATTAGTGTGAGACATAAGACTATTTATTCTCAAAACACCTGATCATCCATCAGCATGACACTTATTGAGGATTGCAAAGAGAAATGCAAGTTTTAACCCTTTAAATGCAAGAGAAGACATGAATCTATGATTACTGCTATTGTGTCCGTTCATTTCAGCGTTCAACGCCAATACTCATTAGCAGAACATCCTTGCTTGTTAGCAACAAAGAATGATTTCTGTATCAGTGCAGGCAAATTCATATAAAGGTCCAATGGACATATAGTTAATTCTTCAACTGACTGTTAACCAGCACATAAATGAAATCACTAAACCAAGAAGACATAATCCAAAAATGCTACAAAAGCACATTACTCATTCTCATTCTTTACTGTAGATTAAAGGCGTGCCATTTAGAGTTTTTTTTTTTCCTCTTTAACAACATAACCACTTCTGTATCCAACTTTCGGCAGTGGTCTGACACATACGTCTCGAACCTTAACAAGACTGGGATGCCTTCGGAATAATCAAGGATGGGCAGAATGGTCTACATAAGATTTGTTGCTGTAAACTAGGATGGCCAGGGCAAGATTAGAGACGCAAACCCCAAAGAAATGGGATTCATCCCTAAAATGTCTGGAGTTCATAAGGGACACCCCGCTGCTTCTCAAATCAATTTATGATAGCATGATGGGGTGTCACCATTTTAATCTTTATTTTTTAAATGATTGATATTTTTTCTTTCATTCCATATTCTAGTTCTTTTCATATGGAAAATATCATTTAATTCCACATACTGAAATAACCATAGTGAATGCAATTCTGATAATTTCACTTCCATCTAAAATGTTGCCATCTTCCCACAAAGTGCAATTATACTCTTTACTACTGAAAGGGAGGTTTAGCAACGAGTCAGTTATATGCACGGGAAAGATAATTATATTAATTTTCTTCATCTTAGCAGGAGGACGCATACTACCACTTCAACTCTGAAGCA
The DNA here is from genome assembly GCF_027358695.1 of Spea bombifrons. Classification (NCBI taxonomy): domain Eukaryota; kingdom Metazoa; phylum Chordata; class Amphibia; order Anura; family Pelobatidae; genus Spea; species Spea bombifrons. The sequence continues at coordinate 133,351,663 of NC_071087.1, read as the reverse complement.
TCTCAAAATAGGGAACTTTGAGAATGCTGAACGGTGAATAAATGCTATTCCATTATCAAGCGCATCATTGAATTTACCATAGTAATAACTACCAAAAGTGTTCACATACTTCCCTAACAAACTTTAAAACTCAGAACTGATAATAGGTATTTTAAAAATGAGGTTATGAGATCCCTATTATAATTCACAGTCCGGAAAATGTATTGTAATGCTGGCATTACACTGCATTGCTCACATTGAACCAGATGCTGATGATTTAAAGAAAGGAAGCTTGAGAAGAACTCTGAAAACCTTAACCAGGGCAGTATTGGGGATGACGAGACAGTCCTGGCTTCTACATGACATTCAAACCATATAATTATATTTGTTTGACGACTTTGATTTAGCATTCAAGAAGCCCAAAGAAAGCAAATTCCAATAAGATCTAATATAATCCAGCTCTATAGCCTTGGTTTGGCCAAATAGGAACACATCAACTATAGCCGATTGACCAAAAAAAACAAAACACATTAGGTACGGACATCAGTGCCTCTTAGTTGCATTGCCAAAGAAAATTGCCATGAAGAACCACGGCAGATACACAAGAGCTAACAAAACAGCACTGTTACAAGCAATCTATTAGCTAATGAGAAAATACTAAATTAATTTTACTTTAGAGCAAAATATAAATGGCCTTTATGTCTGAAGGGCTCAATTAGTTTCAAAAAGGATCTCGAATTTAAATTGTTTTGGAAATGTCATTAGCATGGCATTCTCTTTGATTTACTGTACACACAATTATGCCATTATTGCTTACGCCTTACTAGGCGATCATTGTTGACAATACAAAAACAGGGATAATTTTTATATATATATATAATATAATATATATATATTTTTTTTACATAATCCAGTTGTTACTCACCTATGCCTTCAGCTGTAGGGAGACTAGGGACCTATAGGAAGTATAATTTATTAGCAGCTAAACAGCCACAAGGTATTGACCACTGTGGGTAGTATTTAACAAACATGTGAATGGCTCCCCAGATAGATTTGGCAGGGATTGTCTGACAGCTCCAGAAACTAACCAAAGTCATTAGCCTTATAATTGTAATTAAATAACGGTTGGAATGAATTCTTGAGGTGATAAAACAATTATGTTCAAATAGAACGTAAGCAGAAATTGGAGCTTAAAAACGAGCTTTTAACTGATGATGAAGAATGATCTACACTCCAGTGTAACTGTGTCCCACGTAGAGACTGTTTTGACTGAAGAGGGACACTTGGGAAGTATGCATTGGTGATAAGGATGCTTTTCAAAATTTGCATTTTATTTTAATTTAACTCCCCTTGCCTGTGTAAGGCACCATAGTAACCAATTATATGTGTTAATGGGGTATTCCATTGGATGTTATGTTAATAAGACCACTTTTTTTATACAAAACACTACATTTGAGCGCCATCACTTACAAGCAGGGGTGCCCCAGCATACTCATTCATCAAGCACCAGTAGCATATAATGTATGTAATATTCAGCCAATTCAATGATATGCAACTGTATCGCTCCGCAGTGTATAATGGCATGCTCTAATTATATAGTAGCAAGCAGCAGTCCTATTACCTTTGTACATGTGACTCATTAAAATTTCACCTTCCCTTTCACTTAGAACAGATGTGATACAGCCAATATTATAATTAGGTGATGGGTATACAGATATATATATATATATATATATATATATATATACAGAGCTTCAGTGCCGAGTGGGCCAAAATGCCCGCTACAGATATCCAAGAATGCACCACAAATCCTCAGCTGTAAAAAAAAACCAAAAAAAAACCCGCTGTAGTTTTTCATGCTTGGTCTGAAATATTGGTTAATTTGCACAAAGGAAAAAGTCTGATACCATTGTAAAAGGTTACCTGTCAAATTTCACAAAGACGCCCGATATCAATGAAGTGATTGTGCTGCGCAGGTTGACCACGTATTTTTCAATGCCAACAATGTTTACAAGGCTCCGTAAAAGGTTACAGGCAGAAATATTAACTCTGATATCTCACTAGACACCATTTTTCTATGTTTTGAGCAGAGCATTATAATTGTACGTGGTTTGGAGAAAGCCAGAGCCAGGTTGTTACAAATGCTGAAAACAGTAGCGACATAATATATGTCAATGGTGACATCATGAACAAGACACTGCTGCTCCACTTGGCACAAGTATTCTGTGTTTTTTTTTTTACCCATTCAAGCACTATAGTTGCCAACTGTCATGATTTGTCTCAATATGACCAGCTGTCCTGATAAATATGATCAGCTGTTTTGATCTATACCCCATGAGGCTGCTTACGCCCCATCAAGTGTCAAAATAGTATTTGCCCATGTTCAAGGTGGGATTGGCGTAATGCCACAACTGCAACACAGTGCCCAGCTGAATATTGGCCACTATTATGCACATTGTTTCTTTTTTCAAGCTTTAGTTGCACATAACAATGTTACACATACTAAGGTTTTGTTTATTTCTATGGATATTTCTATGGATATTATATAGGCTATATCTGTTAAATATATAGAATATAACTAATGATAATCTATTTAAAAAAAAAATCAGCATCAAATGTAAATATACTTATAATACTACACAAAACAACAGTAATATATACATTGTAAAAATCATCAGTAATGGAAATCATTCCGATTGTCCAAAACATTCCAGACCAACTCACTAGTCACATTAGGACACTGCTCTTTAAAATCCCTCACAGTTGGGTCAAAACATCTAATTTTCTTCACATCTCAAAGCTTCTAAACCATTAGTAAAATGTCGCCGGAATGAAAAGATTCTAGACATTGCTCGGCTTTGTCCACTTAGCTCATTAGTATGGCAGTCATACATAATTCCGTGTCCTGTTTCATGAAAAGACCAGAGTCTCGGAGATGAGAGTTATGATTGTACATGCAACCACAGTGATAAAAAGAGAAGAAAGAAGACACAAGGAAGCATGTTGTCTTATTGAAATAAGCAATTCTACAAGATCTTGTGTAATAAATGAGATATGGGTTTTCAATTGAAACAACAAAACAATAGATTCAATAGCACGGAGCATCGCCGATTCAACTTGTCCTGGCTCTTTTAATCACAACTGTTTTCCATGCATGTCGTAGTAGAGGAAGAACAATCAGAGGCCTTACATTCTAAATGCTATCACGTTTCAAGGAGCATTGCACCATGAATAAACCAATTCAGACATGGGTCATAAACAAACATTTACACCAGAGGGAAAAAAAATGTATGGATGCAGTTTCATTTCAAATCCTTATATGACGGCATGCAAGTGTTTTGGGACTAGTGACTCCTAAAATGCACTCATTATGCAAAAATAAACAAAGTTATGCATTCAAGGTTATGTGCATAGAAAATACACATTACAGCATTCTGGGGTGTAACAATAAAGAATAGCTTCGAAATGTGGCTGGATTGAGCATTCATCCATATCAGTATGTAAAGATCCCCAAGCATCTAACCCCGTCTCTTTTTCTATTACACCAAGGTCGAGGACCCTGTACACTATGATAGATGCGCCATAAATATAACACATTAAATAATTTGCTAAAACATTAAAATGCCCACTGCCCACATAATCAAGAACAAACTAAATTACACGGTTCTTCCTTGGGCAAAGTTCTAGCTTTTAGACAGAAGAATATAACTACATGCAGAATATAACTACATGCACATGCCACGTCACTTCCACAAAATCTAATCCAACTAGTTTGTAAATTGGCCTACATCTTGTTCTTGTTTACTAATTTCTCTTTCATATTAAAAAGGATTTGGTTTTGGCTCTCTGACAGCACAGAAAGCTTTATGTTAACATACAATGAGACACTGCCAAAGTTGCCAGGATGAAGCTGGGAACCAGTTATTACTTTAAACATGCCCTACTTTAAAGTACTTCTTTGCTGGATTGCAAAAAAAAAAAGTGCCATACTCTGCAAAATTAAAGGGATGGTGAAGAGCGTACCCAAGATCCACCATGAATACTAAGGAAACCGACAGCCCAAATGAGAATCGCACTATAATGGTGAGGGCATGCAAGTTTTAGGCAGGTGTGAAAAATGCTGTAAAGTATGAATGCTTATTTTATTTTCATCATTTAACAAAAATGAGTGTTCAAGGTGAATGACCAGAGGAAAAATTCTAAAATCAAATCAATACTTTGTCTTAGAAACAACATAAATTCTTCTATGTGCACTTGCAGAAAGTCAGGTATTTTGTAGGTATATAGTTAGGTGTATGATTAAACAATTATACCAGGTGCTAATGATCGTCAATTTAATACGTAGGTTGAAACACAATCATTACCTGAACAGCTGTGTATGAGGAATAAAACTAGGCGAGGAACAGCAAAGCTCAAACAAGGTGCCGGTTTAATGTCAAAAGGCCGGACCAAGCATACGGTGATGGCCTAGTGGATCCTGGATGAAAACCTTTACAGCCTTCTTCCAAACATGCCTAAAACTTTGCACAGTACTATATCTATATATCTATATCTATATTTCACTAGAAAATGTATTTCAGCTCTGTGAGGAAGTTGGGATTTAAAATGCTATGTAACTAAATATAAGCATAATGCGCTCAAGTGCTTTGGAAAATAAAAAGTGGTTTCCATCTGACGTGGGGGTAAAATTACTTTCAAATAGCTCAAGGCCAGAGAGTGATGTATATAATATATATATATATATATATATATATATATATATATATATATATATATATATATACACATACACATACACACACACACACACACACACACACATTTACACTCAAGTACAGTTATTTTGATACAAAATGGGTTATTAGAATTTAAAACGCGACTCTACCATATGCAAAAGACAGATAATATACAGTAACTATCCTCATTAAAACTTTGGTGTCATGTTGCTTAACTGTTACATATATATCTGTTTATTGTGATGCCTACAAACATGCCTGCCTCATCAATCATGTCATATGACAATTTTTAAATATATAAGATTTTGTGACGTAATGCAGCACACTTTTACATTACCGAGAGGGTTTTAAATAAGTGCAAGGTAAGTGGAAGAGGCCAACATAATGAGGGGATGTAAACAGTCATGGGACATGATCTACCATGAGACCAAGGACTGATTACGGTCTAAGTCTTTACATCAGGAAAATGACTAGAGGGGTTGAATGGTTCTTATCTCCTGTCAGTTTTGATGATGTTACCCTGGATGACCACAATATTGTAACTCCCTTTATCAGTTTTATTATACATTTGTGTGCGGCTGGGCACCGAGACCCTATCCTTCCTAGACCATAGGTTGCTCATCACTTCAATAACTGGATCCATCCATGAATTACTCTTTAAATAGCGGTAATTAATTTGTCTTCAAATAAGTTGATATGGACACCCCCTCTGCCTAAACGTATCTACCTAAACTGTATCTACTAAATATAAATCAGCGCACTGGGAAAGTGAGGTGCTAAAGCACAGGATGATTATAACGTGTGAAACAATGTAACACAGCAGTAATACATAGTGGATATTTATAAAAAGGGGTTCTGGTGATGCTGGTGCCAAGGTTCAAAAATGGTAATTAACGTAGATATTCTAGAAATTACATTCAAGAACTAGAACACGTTATCAGATGTTGGGAATCATTTTCCCAAGGGCTTTTTGTGAAGACTTTGAGGAAATTGAAAGCATTAGATGGTTGTTTTGTTTGTGACTGGGGTATCAATTTTTTTGCCCTGAAATACGAAGCAGTCCAGCATATCCCGCAGGTCTCTCTAATGCCCCCTACACGTACGGGTCAAGCATCAATAGTTTAATTGTCCCAGCGCTAACAAATTCTGTTTAAGTGATACACTTTGTCCCATCACCAATGTCCAAGGGCAGTCTGCAGAGTAACGCCGTGCAACCTCCGTGAAAGCCATTACTGCAGATTGAATAACAGCTGCTGCTTGATGGGAGCGAGATTCATTTTTTATTTATGTTAAAAGAATATATGTTGCAAAATGTACTCACCGTCTTTAAACATATGGTGTCCCGCAGTCCTGTGTTAACTACAATCATGAGAAGCCGAATTATTTATGATTTAACACTTTACTGAACTAGAATTTGTTTGCGTTGACCTTTTCGCTTTAAAAACGCATCATCAATGTCAGCACCATCATAAAAAAAGAAAAAAATGCACTTAATTGAGCTATTAACATTATCCAGCATCACCTATCTATTAAGATAAAATGCATTCTAAGAAAAACATTATTATTTGATTGTTTTTTGTTGCATCATAAAACTAAAGGTAATCTGTCATGGCCATTGCTTCCATCTGAACTAAATAAACCAATTCAAGCTAGACATATTGTGTGTATTTTTGTTTGTTGATCAGTGCAATTGTTTTTAAAACAGGAAGTCAAGATATGAGGTAGAACATCAACTTCCTGTCCCTACAGAATTTCCCCACCCTTACAAAATGAAGTAGAAATAGGGGAAGATGGCTGCCCCCACAACACATACATTTTCAAGATTCTAATATACCTTTTAATCTGTAAATGCATCTAGATAAAATTTATTTAGTGTAAATGATTCTAAGATGTAGGATTTAGTCGAGTATCAGTTATTCTGACTGAATACATAATGATTGGAAACTCTGACTTCCTAAAGCAGAACATTCTAAGCTCAAATGGGTATTTGAAACAGAAAGTTAAACTATGCATGTTTTTAAACATGAATATGATTGTACTAAATGTTGATGATGGCTACTCAGGGGCTTTAATTAAAAACTATGTTTTATAATATATAATGGACATCTCTGCAAGAAACTTGGCAATGCTTTTACGCATTAATAGCAGGCTGCCGGGCACATGAACATAAGTGCATTTCGCAAGGCAGCCGGTTAAATTGATTCTTCCAATTAATTTAAATAATAAACTAAATTCAACTAACTGTGAAAGCTCAAGCTTCGAGGTTACAAGACTCTGGGTTTGTGTTCTGCAGACACAGTTGGAAGAGCCAGCAACATATATTTATTATTATTATTATTATTACTTTTATTATTTAAAGAAACACGTTCTCAAAGTCTTTGTGTAGGGTCCATTGCAGAATGTATTTAGGGTGTTATTCGGAACGATTGAGAGGCACATAAAAGGAATATAAAACCGAGAGCTTAGGGCTTGCTGGAGGCTTATGAAAAGATTTTCAAATCTATTGCTTTAAAAGTAAAAATAATACATGTGTCTTATTATATTCTATACACTTCTTCCCAAGCAGACACCTAGAACAAAAAAAAGCATTTGAACGAAGCAATCTTCAGCAATCTTCCTGAACAACATGCAATAGAAAATTGTGCATTACAGACTATGATAATGTTTTTCATTGGCTCCATTCAATGGTTTTCAATGGGAAGAAACATGGCTATTTGAATTATCTCTCAATTTATGGAGGACATTTTTTAGCAGCTATTACAATACGTTTATGGCTCCACGATCCATAATGCATAGGTAGGAAATAATTAAAGTATTCACAACAACAATACGTATTTAAATTGTTATTGGCGAGGCTGCATCTGGAAAAGCAAGCGGCGGAGAAAGAATAGTGCTATTTATAGTTATTCGGGATTAACCAAAAAAAAAAACTATCACACATCATTTCAAATGTGGAATTACAGCCTTGTCAATCTGGAGCCCTCCATTGTTCACTTTCTTTGATGTGAGACGGTAGACACCAACGCAATAATCTTCATACTTCTAGAATTATGCAGCGTTTTAAGGTACATTAACGGAAGCATTTATTTAAAGAGAAAGAAACAAAATGAGGACGCTGTTGGATATTCTACTGGCCAAGTTATTGCTTCTACTAAAAATGATTTGCATGTAGGAGCAAAACACATAGCAAGCATGAATTACAGAACATGGGAATGATCAAGTGGATGCTAAATGGATTTTAAAGCAGGGCGTCAAAGTGAAGGGCTGGCATCTCTTCGCTGGTACGTCTTCCCCATTGCAATGTAGTCAGGTATTCTCAAATCCAACACGCTACAGTACACTAAAACATATAGCAATGTTTACAGATATATGTGTGCGTTAGATGAAAATAAATTATGTTTACATGATATGAGCAGCCATTTTAACTTCCTGTTCTCTTGATTACATGGCCACAGCTGAGAATTTATGGTGTTTTCCTTAGAGGGGAACACTGCTTTGGGTTCCAGGTTAGGGTCTTCAATCTCTCTGTAGGGAAGGGGCAATTGGTCATGCCCGCTCCTGGCCCAGGTTCTGTCCAGTCCTACCCACATCAAGGTTATAAGCAGTTAATAAATTAATTTATGCTAAAAGCTGTGAAGGTGACGATTTCCCCAGCCTTCGGATTCTATGAATTGCATATATTGTGCAAAAGTCTTTTATTCTATTTCACATCAAATTAACCTCAATCATCCCACAGCAAGCCTGCAATCTGACAAATATGTGCTTTGCCATAATGCAAGCCTGCAAAATTTTGTAACGAGTACTGTAACATTAATTATTCTTGTGGTTCATTTACATGCCAAGTCAGGAATATCATTCTTCTTACAAAAGCGCCCCAAGTATGACACTGTCAGAGGCAGTATCTCACGTGTGTATATTGTACTCAGATCATGTATGGTAAAACTACCAAGATTTGTGAGTTAGCTAATTTTATATAAGCTTCCTTCATACACAGATCAATAAAAGCATCACAGATGTGTGCTTATGCTTCTTATGAGTATGTATATGTTATGCCAAATATACTACATGTGTTAAGAAAATAAGCAAATTCCTATTCTTAGTGTCGGCTTTTAGTCTACAATATATATCTCAGAAAATCAAAGCCAACAATTTGCTGGCTCCCTGTCTGCTCTTAGTGATGGGCCTTGTCAATAAGCCGGGGTCTTTACCACTGCATTGTTCCAACTTGCCATTAAAAAGGCTTTTTTGAAGGAAATGAAGAGTCAAATTGGTTTAGCTCTAGTAACCAAAAGCCATAAAAAATGTGGTTTTTTCCATTTCACTAAAAATGTCATACTTTGATGACTGTCATCTTTTACTCTGAGGTACAAGCAATGGAAATTCCCCAATTGATACAGGGACTCAAAGTGTACCTCCCAAGTGTCCATCTTTAGGAAGGACAATCCAATTCCTGCTTTCTGTTATTTCTAGAAAATAGCTGGATTATGAATTCTGTTCATTAATAATAATTTGGTATTTTGTTTTCTTTACAAAATTGCAATAAAATAAATCATGCTTCAAATAGCCAGTGCTATTTTTCCTTAGCAGGGGCTATGTTGTAAACTGTTAAATGACACGTTTTACATTTGCATTATATGTATATACTGATTATTTTTCTCGACTTGCGTTAAATAATAATTATAGGTAGAAAATACACATTTCTACTTAACACTTTTTTGAACACCTGCTGACTGTCTAGAATCTCATCATCTCTGTCATTTTTTATTTGATTGAAGGTGATAAGTTTTGTTTCACAAATGCTCATCAGACCATTTTTTCAATTCAAAATATACATATCTATAGGTCAGTAGGGCAACTAACTAAATACAGTGCATTCATTATGAGCTTTTATTAATGGATACAACTAAGAGGGTGTCATGATACATTTAGAGTTCAAAACACATTTATTGTGCAATTAAAGAAGCAAACGGAAAGAAAAGCGGGCTTGCTTTGAGAATAGAAAAAATACATATGGCAGAAATCTGCCATACTGTAAACGGAATACATTTAAGGCCAGCTATGTACTGAATGCATCTGTTTTCTTAATATTAATGACACCGAGGTCAACGTTGAAAGCAAAATCCATTTTTTGTAGGTGACAGAATAATATGTAAAGTGATAAAGTCAGAGCAGGATATTTATTGTCTCCAAAGTGACTGGTCTAATAAACAGAAAATGCTATTTAAACTGGATACATTATGCATCAGGTATGGAGACAAAAGAGAATAATCGTGCAACACATACAGCTAATGCAATTACACTGGGCAGATAATTGTTGGAGAGAGAGATGCAGGAGTGCTTATTTAGTATATTCTACAAGAGAGCTCAATGTCAAGCTGCTGCCACAAAGTCAATAAGATATTATCAAAACGGGTACGGATGAGCTGGAAAAGTAATATTACCTTAATACAAATCAGTATTTCAACATTGACTTGAATATGAGATACATTTCTGTCTTTTAGTTCACCAAGTGTCCTAGACCTGAAAAGGATGAACAATAAAGGGGAACTGGACAAGTTCTGTTTTAAAGGAAAGACTGAACAAATTGATTCTACAATGGGATACAATTCCTTTATTTATAAATATTCAAGGCCAATAGAAGAACCTCCCAAGGGAGCATTTCGTCTCACGGACTGTTCAGACAACACAAAGTCAGTGTCACAAAGTCAGTCACATGAGAAGACAGCGGTTTTCTTCAGAGACAAAAGAATGGAATCTTCATTACAATTCACCGAAAGGCCCCTTACCAGAAAGAAAGGTTCGTTCCTTGGAGGAAATGGGGCCATGCATAGATATACTATTTGTCACTAATTTGATAGCACTACCATACTGATCACCTAGCAACCAAAGGCCTCACCTGTGCCCTAACTCCCTTTAGGCTGTAAGCACCAGCAAGCTGGGCCCTTAAACCCTTCAAGCAATCTTCACTGTCTCAATTGTTTTTAAAGAGCCCTATTGTACAACATTCTTTTACAAAGGAGTTTCAATAATCCTATTTATGAAGCGACAAAATGCACACGGCGCTGCTTACAATGCAAAGGGTATACCCATTGTACAGCGCTACGGAATCGATGGTGCTATATAAAACAAATAACATGACGAAACTCCAGTTGTCAGAAAGATGAACCAATACGTTAAATAAAGAAGGATGTACTTGCAAGCTTATTGTATAACAAGATGGTTAAACAAAAATTAATCCAAACAGATTAAAATCACATAATCTGATAAATCGGCCCCATCTCTACCACATATTTATGGAAGAGAATTGGAAATGTGAGAGAAAATTGACTAAAATTCAGTTAGATCATCTGTCTCTGGACATAAAGGACAAGTTAATCTAATTAGAAAGTACAGATAATTTACGAGTTTGTGGTTAGACTCTACAAGGTTTGTAAGCATTAAAACGTGTTATTCGCACATTGAAATTATATTCAGATGTTAGAAAATTATCTGTGCCTTTTTCTCATTTTGGAAAAGTGTCTGTAATAGCAAAGCGAATCATTTTGCTTGCAAATTGCATGCCAGGGGATGTTCTGAAGCAAGCCGCATGCAAAGTAAGGTGTTGCTCTCAAGATATGATGTGGTCGGGACACTATGCCAACAATTTCATACTTCAACTCCCTTAAAACAAGGGAGTGCTTTGTTAGACCAGCTCTACAACATCCAGATCATCACAGTTTCATTGTCTTAAGGTTCACTAAACATTCTGCGCAGTAATAACCATTGTCAGCAGATATGAAAATGTATTTCTGCACAAAAGACAAAAAACAATAATCTGTTCATAAGATATAAAAAGAAATGCACGAACCCTGAAAAAAATCAAGTTCTAAAATAACCCTTAACACACCAGGGCGCATTCTTCTCTGGTAAATACTTGGTTTACAAAATATGAACACAGAATTGTTACCGTAATGTATATTGACCCTGTTGAGATTTAGGGGAATGTAAGGTATGGTATGTGTTGAGGCATTTTTATTAATTACCTATATTGTATGAATGCATTCATGAGCCAAAAGAGATACATCCATAAATGTTAAACTATTCTTTCATATCAAAGGCTCATCCACACAAGTCATTTTGTATTTGTGATGCTGTTGGGGAGTTACAAATTTCGATTATCATTTTGCTAGAACGTTTAGAGGGTCATTTCAATTGATGCACTGTGTGTGGCTGTGATTTCATTTAATTGTTTAAGAATCATCTACTTCAGTTTTCCAATTTTTATTTCTATTGCCAAAACATATTCTATAATGCTGTACAATAATAATAATTTAAAAATAACTATGTGAAGGTCCCTTAACTAACAAAACTAGCGTTTCAATAAAGCATTATTTTTATTACTATCAACCTAACCTATGCTGCAAATTTCAGAAAAATAAACCCATAAACCACCGCTCCATAATCCTAAGCATTCTAGATGACCTCTCTTTGACTGCATGGGCAGAGTGTCTTCAATGCACCCTTTTTCCGACAACATCTTAGATCAAGGGTGATCCATTTTGCTTCATATCAGTTCCCTTAAGGAAAGAAAAAACCTCTGTTGCTGCTGTAATAATGAGAAAATTGTAACGTGACCAGGACATATCCATTTTCTAATGTTAGTTCATCCATCCACTATGTAAGAGGAGGATAAGCTAGCACATGTTTTCTTTACATAGTAGCAAAGGTTTGGGTGCTAATTGCAGGCTATGGTGCAGTCAGATGGTTAAGATCAAACAAGGCTGTGCTGCTTGAAAGCGTGAGACTACTCCCCAAAGAATTTTGGCGTCTATGTTTCTGGAGGAGCTAGTCACAATAAAAGCCGCATTATCCATTTTTATTGACTTTTAAAGCATCGAGCTTGTCTTTCAAGCTCCTTATTAAACCAGAACAAGTGCATTTAGCATATTAACATAATGTGTTATAATGGATTTGTATATATACACATATACCTATTTTTAAGGACAGAAATCATAGCTTTTTTTAAACAATTATCACAACATGAAGCAGAGTAATGTTAATAGACCAAATGTGCAATGTTACAGGATATGTTGGTGTTTTACGAATTGAAGGTAGAAGGAACAACCAATTTTGGAACATAATTTACATGAAACACGTTCCATTGTGAATTTAGGAGACACCATTGGATGAGTGAGATGATCAAAGGAGTGAAAATAATACTTCATACCCCACTTAATTTAGAGACATTTTGACAACTCCTTTAATATAACCCAGTAAAAAAAAGTGATACAGTCTCAGTGTCCTGCCTGACAACTCTGTGGACATAACATTGCTCAACTAACTGGTTCCAAAGCATCAATGAATCAATGACAGATGTATTTTTCATGGAAATTTTTCCGAGCCCCCAGGAATTTTTGAAAACATGCCTTTAGACCATGGCTACTGGCCTGAAAATATCCTCCTATTCTATCTACATATTTCATGTGTTTTTTCTTTCATTGAGTCAGACCCACTTGCAAACACCCCAAAATGGTAATCCCGATAACATTTAAATCTGGAAGTACTACAAAAATCAGATGTGATATTTGACCAGGTTCATCACAAGCATTCATAGATCTAACTGGTCAAAAAATAAGCACTTGTAAATGACAACCAGCATGTTTTCCCATGTTATCGTAAGATAACAAGATATATTGCCGATATCAGCAATAAATAGTCTACAGAGAATTGAACTATTGAAATGTTCCAACCTATCTATCCTATATGCACTTTAAAAAAAAATGTAACAGAAAACGGTGATTGCACTTTACTAACATAAAGTTATAATACTGTACTGTCTCACCATACAGAAATCTCACTTCTAATTCAATATTTATTGATACTTTAACAACATATTTAAATGCTTGCAAGAACCAATAGTGTATGCATTTCCCTAGTGGAGAATATAATTAAAAATCAGCCTTTTTGGAGACACGGTGTACATACTAATATTTACTAAAGAAACGTGAACAGTTAAAATAGTTGTTGAGTCAGACACGCATTGTATACCCAACCAGGAGCCAAGAGATTAAAGTGGTGTGTCTCTCTTCCGCGTGTAGGTATAAAGCACAATATAAGTAATTTACAATGCAGTATGGATAAGGTTTCCCGTTTTGTTCTTCAAGCGGTTTTCTCCAATAACACTGAACTTAACTTATCGCTATGCTAACCATTCTGCTTAATTAACTGGTAAGAAATACCCCAGAACTACTTTAATCTTTTACAAAGAGACAAAAAACAATGTGTGTGCCTCTATTATTTATATACAGTGTACTAGGGCCACTAATATAAGCCACATTCTAATTCATTTTTCTTTTCTAGGACATGCAAAATTTCTAGAATGTTGTATCTCTTATTATGACTAGGAAAAAATAATTCATAAACGTAGGGCTAGATGGTGAGGGTTAGGAGGCCATCTTGTTTCCAAGAGTAAAGACATGCTTTTGTGCAATGTCAAGCAATCCAAACTGGTCCCAAATCAATTACCTGCAGCCAGTTGCCATTTTCAAGCTAAGATATCATTAACTAGATCCGCAAAAACATTCAGAAGGTGGTGTAAGTTAAACTTATTGCTTCTATCATTCAACAGAATAGATGATTTTCCAAAAGTAAGGGAACCCTTTTGTGGGACTCTTTCAGCAATTTTGCTTACTTGCCATTTCGAAGCCTGTCTGTTTTATGCTAGACCACAGGGTCTAATCATTCCTTCAGCTCTAAGATATGGGTTTAACTATGTAATGTACTCTCAGGAGTAATGCACAATTAGAAAAAAAATAGCACCCCCCATGGTACTCTTCATGACTTCTATTTATTCTATGCATCATTTAAAAACAGTACTACTATTTGCTATACCATATTTCTTCAAGTTATGTAAGGCGATTCCATAAAGGTCCTTGCTATTTACAGCTTGAGATTGAAATCACTTTCACAATACTGGAACATTGGTTCCAAAGATTTCATTTTTTTTCTACAACAAAAGGTTCTTAGATCTCTCCTGGTGATGCAGTCAGTCAAGAAGCTAGAGCTAACCATAAATGGTGGACATCTGTTTTAATCCTGTTTTCCTTACGAAAGAGTACATACGGTTTAAGGAGTCTTAGAACAAGTGTTTGCAGTGCTTATTTTGATAGAACATCAACTCACAGGAGATAGTGACCTGCTCAAGGTTTCAACATGAAAAGCTAGCCAAGGTATCCAAAACTGAACACACCTATATGTTCTGACGTGACTGATGCTGCTTCTTGGGATAGAAGTCTGGAAACTACACACAAAAGGATATTTTAATCACAAAACACTAATCCCACAAATAATGTAATTCAAACCTATACAAACATCAAACATGTGTCTTACACGAGTTTCCACAACATGCCTTTCATGCTAGCAATGTACAAAACAAATACTAATATTAAACCTAGGGAGCAGCAGATATGTACGTTATTTCTCAGTTTTTGATTGGATGTTTTATAGGCTTTTCAGTTTTTGATTGGACGTTTTATCCCCTAACCGCCCCCCATCTCCCAATGGAAACCCCTAATTCTTTTGTTTTTACGACTATTGTCCTGAATTGGAAGTCCTCTGTAAACTGAGTTCATGGAGGAGCTAATAGCCAGAACACTTGAACAAAACAAAAAGCTGTTCCACTCAGAATAATTGTTTTGGGTGGTCAAAGGTCTCATTTACTGTCTGTGTTTGGTCAGGCATCCAAGTAATCACCTTAATAGTTATAGAATGTTTCTAATAAATAACGAATTTTGGAGTGTACAATAAACATATGCTAGAAAGATTAACCAATTTCTGCTGGAGCTTAGACAGATTTTTTTTTTTTAACAAATTCCCTGGATTGCCTTGCAAGCCCTAAAATCTCTCATTAGCCTTAACATTTATCACTGGTTGTGATGAAAAGGCATTTTCTGCTCTCGCTGATAGATTAAAGTAACCTCTCGTCTCTGAACTGTGCTTTTCCTTCTACGACAAGAACAAAGTGAAAAGCAAATCCTGGAAAAATAATATCAGCTGGATGTTCGCATAACAAGGTCCACAGGGACACATCTAGGAGTTGCCTCTTTTTTTTTTTTTAATCCGGCACTGAATAATGTTGGAAATCTCTTTCTGTTCTTTTAAACTTCTGCTTCTGCCAAATAACTGCAAGGCTGGCAACTCCTGTTATACGTCGAGCCTTCCCCAAGGTACCCCAACACTATCTGAGCCACTGCAGCTATGGCAACCGCATAAGAAAGCAGTTTCCATGATTAATAGATGAAGACTCAGCAACAGTCTCTAGCCAGGCCATAATTTAAAGATGCTAGAGGAATTAACTAAAAAGCCCACGTTGAAACACCGTGAGATAGAAAGGAAAAGACCAACACTAAATAAGTAATTTCATTAATCAATACCTCAGTGTTGCGCAACACCCTGAAAGGGGAGCTTTATATATATAGGACTACATCACTCCCCTATCTCTTAGAATAAGAATAATTGGGATTTTAGAAACCTGTTTTGAATCACATAATTAGTCTATACATTAGTTGTTGTGTAACAGAGGTATACTGTATGGTGTTGGTTTTATATGTAGAGCTTATCATGTCTCCCAACTGTCCCGCTTTGTGTGGGACAGTCCCACCTTCTGCCAATCAATCCAGATTTTCTGGGACACCAGAGAATGCATACTGCGCATTGCAGAATTGCGCGCATGTGCAGTACTGCTGCCAGTGAGCGTAACGCTCTACCACCCACGCTCTGCCTCCCACCATCATGATTCGCAGGGGGTAGAAGTTGGGAGGCATGGGATAATTGTAATCATATGCTTCATAAAGTAATATTTCCCACAAACGTTCCAGGCAGATAATCTTATATCAAACACAACTGACTTCTTCACCTGTTCTAAACAACAGCCTTAAATCCGACCTGCTAATGGTACTTAAGGACAGGCTTAGGAGCCCAAGAAATAAAACAAAGGTTGCCTTTATTGCATATTGTTGTTTTGCACAAGTTAAAACAAAACATGCGTGTGGTTTGTTCTCTATGCAGCTGTGTTTTAATTACGCAGTCGGGAAGAAGACTGTTGTAGGACCTGAGGTTTTTACATTAAAAGGTGATGTTAGTCAATGATAAAAATCACCTAAGATGATAATCCGGCCTCTGTGGAAAAGGGCTATCAATAATTCTGCTGGAAACGAGGACATGTTGGGATTGCAGTATTTTATGTTTTATTAGGAATTTTAAAAAATAGTCAGTGCATAGTCTTGCATCAGCTGTTTTCTGCTAGAGGGCCTTTCTTGCCTAATGAAAAATTGATGAAGAATGAATCATTTAATACTTAGATATTCTGTATGAAACTCTCAAAACTCTACTGGTGCAAAATCATCCAGTCTACTGGGTTTGTGCAAATTATATGGGTAATGTGGAGTTATGAGCACAAAAAATGCTGTAGGAGTTGCCTTGGAGTACAATACTCACAGGATAATAACCTGTTGGCTTTAAGGAAGTCTCAACAAGGGTTGCAGGACATCAGTGTCCTTCCTTGTCAACCTGGTATATGTGCTTCTCAATAATACAGGCTTTAGTATGCATGGAAGAGTCAGTTAGCAAGCGGAATCCTCAGCCAACACAACCCTGGAGCACTTAACCAGGCTTTGGAATATATCCATCTCAATATTGCATTGTATTATGAAGGGCCAACCCCAATGTGCTTCTTTTGCAAGAAGGGCTAAACTGGACCTGGATAACGCATTAGTCAGATGCTTACAAGAAATGTCCCCACATTACGTATTCACTATGCAGCGTTACATCATCCCTTCTTACAGGAGATGCCCAATGGGGTTGACCTTTCCTACTGCATTCAGTAGTCAATGAATTGTTAAACTCACTTGCACAGCACTTCTGAGTGATGACCCAAAATGTGGCAATTGAATAAATTGTTTTTCTAGAAAATCAGCCCTGAAGTCCTTGTTATCCCTATTCGGTACATGAAGAGTTAAATGGACCCCACACTTCTCTACATACAAGCAATGAGAAATGAGATGGCATGTTCTCTATACAACATTTTATATAAATCTATAACATACCCCTCCCAAATATATCTGCCTAGCTCAGATGTTTGTCAGCTTCTTCAGATTTCCAGTGTGTTAAAAATATCCATTATTTTATCTATGTTTCCCAGAAAATTATGTTCCATCTGTTCTTTAAACATACATAAACAAGAAACTCTATGAGTCTGAATTTGGGGATAGGCGATAATTCTTTGCAGGCATACATTAAAACATATGACTGACACCCGTCTCCCACCCCTTAAACAACTGAATATGGTGCTGCATTGAACAATCAACATCTTTCAATGTAATGTTTGATCTCAAGTAAAACTGTTTAACAAATCAGGTTTTGTAGTGATTTTTAGAAAGATACATTGTGAAAATTCTGTACAGTTCTTATAGGCAAGCATGTGGTAAGCATAACATTAAAATATGGCAATGGGATTTTTATTGCACTAGCTTTAATCCAGTTCTTTCCTCAAGAGGTCAGAATCAATCTATTAATTTGATAGGGTGGACTTTTTCTCTTCCAATTGTTATTATGATAGATGAAATGATAAAAAAAATATCTACTGTCATCCATATGTCTTTGGTGAAAACCGCCTGGTATGTAATTGAGAAATGTTAAAGCATATGGAAGGAATTCTTGCAAAACAAGACATAGCGGCTGAAAGACCACCCGTATTACCCATGAAATACTTCAACTAATTAAATAATTGGATACATGACAAAAGAAATGAACTTGTGAATGAACATGGTTTTCTTCTTAACATTATAACATTGCTTAGAAGAAGAACATTTGTTAACCTTTTTGCTTTATATTGACAATTTTAATCCAATCTTCCATGAAGCCAGGTGTATAGCACATGTCTCCTACAACAGAGCCAATATATTAATGTAGATGTGTTGTCAGTAAATGCATTATGTAATAAAATGCTAAAAATACGTACAAACAAAAAGTCACTATATAATTTAAGTGTAGTCTGTGAAGCTGTGGTCAGTATAGTGAAGAGAAATTAATCATTGCAATTCCCATTTTGACCACCAGGGGAACTGTGCACACACAATTCATTGATTAACCCCTTAAGGACCGGGCTCATTTTTCGTTTTCTACCCTGTGGGACCGAGGCTGTTTTGACACTTTTGTGGTGCTTGTGTTCAGGTGTAATTTTCTCCTCACCCATTTAGTGTACCCACATAAGTTATATATTGTTTTTTTCAGGACAAGATGGGCTTTCTTCAGATACCATTATTTTGATCGTATCATCTTATTTACTATAAAAAAAATAAAAAAAACATGGTGAAAAATTGAAAAAAAACACATTTTATGACTTTTATTTGAAAAATCTTTTACTCACCTAAAAAAGCAAGTAAAAAAACTAGCTAAATAGATTCTACTACTTGTCCTGAGTTTAGAGATACCCAATGTTTTTATGTTTTTTTGCTGTTTTTTGTACGTTATAGGGCAATAAGTACAAGCAGCGTTTTATGATTTCCAAATCTTTTTTAACAAATCTGGTCAGTCTGCCTCCATCTCCTCTTTGGAACATCTTTGAAGCCGGTTAACTCAATTTAACCCCCTCAAACCATATATTTTTGAAAACTAGACACCCCAGGGTATTCCAAATGCTGTTATTTTAACCCTTTCCATGCACCAATTATACAACAACACTTTGTCAAACTTTGTAATAGTAATTTTTTTTATTTTTTTTCCACACAAATTGTACTTTAGTTATAGATATACAGGTTCTGGTATATGTCACTATCAAACAACACCCCGATGTGTGTTCAGCAACATCTCCTGAGTACAGCGATACCCCACATGCATGGGTTTGTCAGATTGTTTGGCTGGTAAAAGGCTACTTTTGGGGCATGCGTAATCCAGGTGGTCATTTGGTCATTCTGCCTCCATCTCTTCTTTGGAATATCTTTGAAGCCGGTTAACTCAATTTAACCCATTCAAACCATATATTTTGGAAAACTAGACACCCCAGGGTATTCCGAATGCTGTTATTTTAACCCTTTCCATGCACCAATTATAGAACTACACTTTGTCAAACTTTGTAATAGTAATTTTTTTTCACACAAATTGTACTTTAGTTATAGATATACAGGTTCTGGTATATGTCACTGTCAAACAACCCCCCAATATGTGTTCAGGAACATCTCCTGAGTGCAGTGATACCCGACATGCATGGGTTTGTCGGGTTGTTTCAGATTTAAAATGCCACATTTGGGAAGTGCGCTTTTTTTCTCCATTTTGGTCAGTCTGTACCTATGCCCTATCTGTGAGCTAGGCCACTCCAATTTACCCCATCAGCCATTTTTTTTATATATTAGACACCCCTTGGGTATTTGAAGTGCTTTTATTTTAACTCTGAGATTTTTGAGAAATTTTAGCACTTGCTCAAAATAATAAACTTTATTTTTTTATTTTTTTTATTTTTTTTAATACTTTTTTTATATTTTTTTTTACACATTGTGCTGGTACTGGATGGTTCATCTAGTGACATCACTGCATAATTATTTTTAAATGTTAGCACATTTTTTTTTTTCCATTTTTTTATTTTTTATTTTTTTTTTGAATATTTTACTAATCACATAGTGATTAGAAAGCTGGGCTCCATTGACTTGCATGGTTGAATGCAGTACCTGTATTCAACCAGCAAGTGGAGCCAGTTCTCTAGAGGGTCTGGAGACCCTCTAGCGAACTTTTTCGTCTTTATTGTTGTAGTTCCCGGGCCGCCGCCATCTTACTTGATGGCGAAGATCACCGGCAGCTGCGGCTGTGACCGCTCTCCGGAGCGGTCACAGCCCACCTAAAGGTAAGTGTTTGGTGTCGCTGGATGCCTCCTGATCGAGGCATTCCAGCGACACCATTTAAGTTTAGGAGGCGATCGTTGATCGCCTCCTAAACGCTTTTAAAACGGGCGTCCGCCGCCATACAATGTATGGCGGCTGTTGACGCCCCGGGGAGGGGCCAGACATGGCCCCCGATGCCGATCTCGGCCTTGCTGGATGCCTCGACATCGAGGCATTGCAGCAAGGCCGTTTAAGCGAAGAAAGTGATCCTTGATCGCTTTCTAAGCTTATTTAACTTTTTGACGGTTCAGGACCGTCAAAGGTCATTTAGTGACCTTCTTGTCATGACGGTCCTGAACCGGCAAAGGTCGCGAAGGGGTTAAAAGACATATTGTAAGCTCTTGCAAGGTTTAAATAGACACTTAAATAAATTTCACTGCAATTTGAAACTATGCATTTTTGGGGTTTTGTTTTGTTTTGACGCTATTAGTAAAAACCATGATTTCTTTGAATTAAGGAAAAACTCACAATGATTAAAGTAACACAAATCATGGTGTTGGCTCTTACAGAGACAGGACAATAGCAAACGCTTGTAATGCTTTTTACTCTGAGCTATCTGGGCATGGCTCATTTCCAATAGTAATGCAATCACCAAAATAAATTCAGTTTGCCTTTGATGCAATAATGAGTGGCGTTTAACAAACATAAGGACAAGGAACATTAGTACTGAAGTCCCATATCTGTCACCACTAAACAATGTCCCTTTTAAATGCCAATCCTGGAAGCTATGCTGGAAGAATTATTTCATATTGTGATTTACAACAAGCTCACAAATGTGCACTCTTTTAGAGACACAAGTGATTCCATTTATTGCAGGACAGAGGTTCACCCATTCCATGAAGTCTCCTTCTTGCCTGACACAAGTCAACCTCAGCTCTAGACAATATATTATATATATTATATATATATATATATATATATATATATATATATATAAAATACACTGCATGCAGACTAATTTTTACTAGGTTCTCTCTTAAGATCTCTCTTAACTGGTTGCCTTCTCTTTTAAAAATTCATTTTTATTAAAAACATAACACTTTTCTATTACAAAAGGTACAATAGGCACTGCCCAAGCATTCCAGCCTGGTTGGCAACAGAAGAATGAGATGAGATCAACACAGAATCCTACCAGGTGAAATACTTCCCATGTGATTTTTATTTTTATAGAAAAAAAGACTTACCAAACTATGCAATAAATGTTTTGATTAGACCATTGCAAAGTTTATAGATCTCCTCTGATATTAAAAAAGTAATGAAGTACTGAGCTAAGCAAATGTGGGTTTGGCACAGGAATTTACAATGTATCATTTGAAAAGAATAAAGCAGATTTAAAGATTGTAACATTAACAGATTAGACCATATCAGAGAATTGCTGCATTGTTATGGCTGGAAAGTAGACAAACTGCTGAAAGTTATTTGTTGCACTATAAAGACAGCTCTTATCCCAACCAATGTTTGTTTTGACCTAATGGAACAATGGAAAAAGAAACATTGGGTAGATTATACCAAATCTTTAAAAGAGAAATGGCAAATTACTTTTAAAAACACAATCCAGAACCACCAGCCAACATCAAATCAATGGCTTTTATTTTTCTCATAGATTGGAGACATGATTCTGTCTGACTATTTACAGATAGTTTAATAATTAACCTTTATATTGAGCTCAGGAGTAATAAAGAGCTTACAAAGCAAGCATTATTAAAGCATCCTTTGTTTTTGTCTATTCAGTCCATTTGATATGGTCAGATACACATTTTATTGGTAATTAACCCTTCCACCACCAAGGCATTAAATCAACACATTGCAGGGAAATATGTGTTACATGCATCAAGATGACCAGATAGGGTTAATTTTTTTATTCTTGATTCTGGATGTTTTTCTTAACACACACCATTGTAAATAGCTTCCAATTTTAATTCCAACACACTAAATAAGATATATGTTCAGGTATGCAATTAGTATAGGTCATTAATCCAGTTTTAAAAAGAGAAATAAAAACTTTTCTTTTAGGAGCTAAGAGAATGAGAAATGCAAATAATGCATATCCCAAAGCAATAAAGAAATGAATCCTGAAAGGGCAGCTAAAAAATCAGAAGCACTCTGAAGGGAAATAAGCACTTTTATAGTGTATTACCAATAAGAGATTCACTGCTCTGGGCACAAGGTAGAGCAGACACAGAGCAGACATAGAGGTTTTGCACAATTAACCTTTGTTGTATCTCAAAGGCAACACGTGTAGATATTCTACTCTACCCACTGACTATAAAAAGAAAAGATCTATGTTTATGCAATCAATACACCTCTATTAGACAGTCACTGGTTCATTACTGTACAGACAATCCTATTTTAAATCTCTATATTATATAGCACTGAAGCTCCATCAGTAGGAAAATGATTGGTGAGTTATGTAGGAGGTAAAACATTAATAATTAACAAATAGAAGCCAAATAAACAAAAGTGACTGGAGCCCTATATATATAACTGCAATATATAATATATATATTACCTCGTTCTCCCTCAGCATACATAACAAATGACAAATATTATATATATATGATTCAGTGTTAACCTGGAATCTGTTAAATGTCACAGCATGAGAATCCCATTCCTACAATAATTACCCTTTTTATTTCGCTCACTCTATTGCCAGTGTGTTATAATAATGATCTCATTTTGCTCTAGGGCCCCATAGGGAGGAAAGCAGCCCATCAGCTTCTTGACTTTCTGCTCCATTTCCCCAAATGTACCAGGCAGAACTAGGCTCCAGAAGGCAATAGGGGGGATCAAAAACCTGGAGGAGGGGGGGGATGGAGGATTAACAGCCAGTTTCCCAAAGCTCCCACTATCTCTCCAGCAAATTCACAGCCACATCACTTACAGTAGATTACTCTCAGCCCACTGCCTCTCACTCACATGGGAAAGGAAGGGCATCATCTCCCTGCACTCAGCACTCCAGCACCCCACTTCCTGCAATCGCTGGCAAACACAAAATGCTCAGACTTAGAAACACTTTGTATTTCACCCAGATCTAGCATCAATTGCATTCTGATGCCACTGTTCTAATTCATAGATCTCACTTGGCTACGATTTTTATTATTTTGGCAATCGACAGTATTTAAGTGCTAAATGGCACATTAGACACATATTATGTATGCAGGTACACATACATGATGGATACATGGCCACATATATTCACAGATACAGTATATCCACAGGGGTGGGTGTGCCAATGCAAATACAAAGGGAAGCCCACCTAAGCCTACTTATATTAATTGCATAGCACATCGTGGATGATTTCCACTAGGAGTGACCAGGACCCCACATTCTGCTGGCCAGTTGATAATAAATCGGCTGCCACGGAGAGTTGTAAAGGTTAAATGTAGTGTGAAAGAACAGTGGCCGGATCTGGGGTGGGAGAGGAAACGGGGGATGTTTTGATGCAGTAGCTATTTGAAGCCGACCCTCGCACGACCCTCTGAAGCCTCGTTAAACCATTTAAGTGCTGGAGGGGCTGGCTGCGTTAATAATGTATAGGATCCCCCGTCTAAAGCCAGGCAAGGACAGGGGAGGCGAGGGGGGATCAACCAGCCGTACAGAAGCAATTAGCTGCCTCCGGTCACTAGCAAGTTTCCTGAACGCACAGAATGGGAAGGCTGACACTCGCATTCTACACGCTTTCTTCCACGCCATTCACTCACAATGCGAGAGGAAGAAGAGCTAGCGAGACCATCCCTTGCCTTTGTATCTCTGAGCAGCTTCTGACAACGTGGGGTGGGGGGATGAGGGGTCTGTGCACCCCCTATGGTTTGTGCCTAGTCTATTAACATGTGAGATCACTGGCACTGCTCATGCCAGATACCGAAAGGGTTAACATAAAGGAACATTACATGCAAGTCCGAACTATCACAGCAATGGCTACACACACACTGCACTAGCCCGATCCATCCACACTAATCTCTGTCCTCCCAGACAAGAAGCTCACTGTACCTTGAGAACATGCAGAGGAAGCGGAGAAGCCAGGCTAGCTCGTGTAATGTCCCATTAGTAATCCACTGAGAGGGATCTCTCTGGGAAAACGGATCCAGTAAACTCTCCTGTGCAATCCTTTGTCATCACTGCACATAAAACATCAATAAATGGAAAGTGTGCACTTTTGTCAAAGAAGTGAATTAAGGAGCAAACGAAAATCCTTTGTTTATGTTTGTTTGTTTGTTTTTCCTTCAAAAGAGCAAAACAAATCCCCAATGACTCCAATCAGTGATAAGGAATTGGGATGTTGGTGGTGGATCTGTGCTGCTGGATTAATGTGTCCCAGTTTTCAACCAACTCCTTGAGACTCCTCTGATTCCAGGCAGCAAGGAGCAGCAGTTCCTTACACTCAGCTGCTGCTCATTGAACTGTATTTGGTGAAGTGTGGAGCTCAGACTCTCTCTCTAAGCCCCGCCCCTCCCTTCTGATTGTATCCAAACTCCTCTGCTACTGGCATTGGCATGTGCTGGAAAGAAAGCCAGGACCGGATTACACTACAGTCACACAAGATCAAGCCAGTATGACAGCAAAACTAGCCAAATGCAGGAGGCATTTTTTTTGGTGAAAAAATGAGTAATTAACATATCTTTTAAAAAGAAATCGAAACATGCCAATCTCTGTCTTTGTTTTGCAAATAGCAGATTAGTAAAACAGAGAAGGAATTGGCTGCACTGATTTTAGCAAAATGAGTATTTTTATGCAGAACAATGGGTCATATTTGAGATCATCCTATTATGTATAGGTGATGAGTGATTCCTGCAAGTGAAATGCTTCAAAATGACAAGAGATTACATGAAACGCATTGTCAACACTTCTTTAAACATATATATAAGGAATACTTATAGAGCATCCACCTAAAATGTTAAAATTAAACTGAGATCATCCTTTTCCCAAAACTGTCACATCACAGAATGTAGCATTTTTCTCGTTAAAGTAGACTGGAATTAAAACAGGTATTACTGGGAATATCCCCTTAATCTCATTAAAATTAACTCCTTAAGATCCTGGAGGGTCTAGCAGTTACTCTGGCAGCCCTCGAGAAATCTGGCTGCTGTGAAGGACAACTCCCATCACCCTCAACCAGCTGGCTCAGTATGATGAGAGATTTCGGAGCTCCCGAAGCTGGTTTAGGGATGTTAGGGGTTTTGCATTTATGGTGACAAATATATGTACATCGACTTTACCGCAGCTAGCAGAGATCACTGTTAATTACAGACCCCGGCTCTGGTACTTGCTGGTGATCCGTTTGGTTAGCAGAGACGTTAGTGTGTTTTATTGTGGATGCGCCCTGGGTTTGCTGGGGATGCGCTGCATGTTCTGATGAGGGTGCGGTTCCTCCTGCTTGCCAGTAGGGGTCGCTACACTAGCTGCGGAGGACGGGTCTGCTCGTGACTCGAGCTGGATCTGGCACAGGCAGGGAATGAAAGCCTCTGAGCTGCCCATGCCTCATTGCTCTCACAGCTCTGTGCGGGCACCAGCAGCAGGTGCCAGGGAATGGCAGATGTATGAAAGCGCTTCCCTCTGCAAGCCTGCCATCCACAGAAGATGTACTCGGAAAATCACTGTTCGGAGCACATCTTAATAGAGCAGTTATTGGAGCCCTTGCAGCCAGGTGCCAGAGGGACTGGCATGTGGCTAGGGG
This sequence comes from Spea bombifrons, assembly GCF_027358695.1. NCBI lineage: Eukaryota > Metazoa > Chordata > Amphibia > Anura > Pelobatidae > Spea > Spea bombifrons. The sequence continues at coordinate 133,325,366 of NC_071087.1, read as the reverse complement.
AGGACTGACACTATTAAAGAAGTGGGGGGGGGGGGGGTCACAGATCCAGTAATATTCAAAACTACATTTGTTAGACTATATGCTCAGTGGGCACAATCCAGATCTGCCCTACACACATCCACCAAAAGGGGCAGAAAAGAAAGCATATACAAGGAGCACAGCCATGGCAAGATTAATGAGCCTGGGGGTCTGAGGGACCCTGCACCAATTGCTCCAGAGCCCTGGCATTCCATGGGTCCATATCTCTTACCTGTCCCATGAAGCGTCGATCCCAGCGTGCGGCAAACATTTCAGTGGCAGTGAGCGAGGATGCCATACGGGCCAATAGGATTGCTGCCCAGTGCGGGCCACAAGTAACATCCAGGAGGCAAGGGGAGGATGTGGTATGTATTGCGTGTATAAATATGTGTGTATTTGTGTGGACATGTATGTGTGCGTGCATATACAGTATACATGTATATGTATATATATATATATATATATGTATGTGTGTGTATATGTACGTACATGTGTATGTATGTGTATATGTATGTGTGTTTGTATATGCATATGTGTGTGTATATGTATATATGTATGTGTGGGTTGAGGCAGATGTAATAGGTAAAATGTAAAAAGGCAGATAAGAAGAAAAAAAGGAAAGACAATAGAAAAAGGTGAGGGAAAGGTGTCAGGAGTTAGCTGGAAAAAAGAGATAGGGCAAAATGAATTGAATTCAAAGAGGGAGGAAATAATAGAACAGAAGGAACAAGACATCAAGAGGCAGAAAGGAGAGAAAAGAGCTTATTAAGTGGGCAAAAGCCATATGAAAGCCACAGATGTTCAACACAACCACAAGGGACCATACAGATAACCCATAGAAGGGGCACAGAAATGATCAAGCCATGGTGTAAATAGTACGTAAACCCTTAATATGCTAAACACCTTGCTGGCTACATGTGGAAATGTAAGTAAAGGTTTAGTCGTGGTCTCAGAGATATTGACCAATCTATTGTTCCGTATCTCCTGGTTAGTGTTGTTGTGATCTATTTGCCAAGAGCATTCTGTAGCCTGTATTTGCTTCTAGTTTCATTGTAATCTACATGTATTAATGTCACCAAATGCCCATACCTGTGAACTCATCAAAGATTAAATGTGTGAATTGTCATAGTCATCCATCCCAAGATCATTTGAATTAAAAGTATTAAAACCAGGCTAGCCAGCGCTAGAGCAGACTACTTTATGCAATGAGCAAACACTGGCGATATTACAAAATTAGGTAGCAGTTTTATGATGATAAATTTAGACACATTAAGTCAGACAACAAAGGGCTTTTCCTCTGTGACCTACATTCTATTGAAAGAATATGTTTAAAGGTACAGCGCCAATTATGATCAAATAGAAAAAGCACTGTAGGAGCTTAGTTTAGTTAATTAAATTTTACAGAGTGATGTTTCTTTAGGTTTTAAAAAATCTGATAAGTATATACTTTATATGATTCTTTTGATTATGTTTTCTTCAATCAAAGCAGGAAGAAGTTTCATGTTTCCTTCAACTTAATCATAATGTAATTACTTATAGGGAAGGAGCGTTACAATCAGATGATTCATATTCCCGCCTGTTATAATGAGCCAGCTAGGAGAGTGAGAGGTCAGGAGTTCCAGGTATGCCTACCATGCATACATGTAAATCCCTTCCTCCTTCCCTGATTTCTACAGGGGTTATTAAATATACAGATAATAAGTTCCTCAATACAAGTCTTGCATTTCCTCAAATCTATCAAAAAATCACAACTTCAACAAACTTACTATAAGTAACACATTTCATTTCAACCCCGAGTTTTCTATGTCAATGGAAATGGGCTCGTGGGAAAGCAGTCCAACATTTTTAAGATACTTCAATAATTCACTTACGCTGACATTATCTGTCCCCATATCCCGATGCCTTAACAGGAAGAGTAGATACGTTTCCTCCAATGGGACAGACATCTGCTAACTTCTTTTCCTGCTGGTTTGTATGATAACAAACTTAGGTGTCATCCTTTTCGCCCTATCAGCTACTTCAATGGAGGTTGTAGGCTTATCATTATAGAAACATAGATCTCCCTGTTTCCTCAGACCACCATAAGAATATCTCTGTTCAAAAGGGTAATGGTTAGAGTATGGGCAAGTGGTGGCAGATGATACCAACATTTTCTGCACACCATACTTTTTAATTTTTACAGAACGTAATGTATTCAAGTCCTCTTATGGGAGCTCATCCCAATATGGGGTTTTAAGGACATATAGAGCTTGATGGTCTTCTAGTGAGTACTACATCAAAATATGGTGAAGCTTCCTAAAACTACCATAGTTCAGTGACTGATGGATACATTTCGTTACACTGAAATAGGGTTTGCAGGAGAGCTGCAGTTTTAACTCACTGACTTTACTGACTTTATCATGAAGAGTGAACCCCAGAAACCATGAAACAAAGCTTGGAGACTTCTTGGCAGTCATCCTACCCACTGAACTTTGAATTATCTGGCCTCGGCAAGAGAAACTGGCCAAGGTTAGTTCTTCAAAATAGATTGGTGAGTATCCTGCACCAGCAGACTGGTTAATAAAAGCTCACTCTTCTATTACCGCTTCCTTTTATCTAACTGAAAACCATTACAGCTGAAACTCAAATATTTAGCTCGGTTTCACAAAGGAAGGTTACACATAAAGCATGACCCATTGACCCTTGCCCCCATGCATGTTAATGAGATGCATTTGATTGGGCTTGGAGAGTTGTTGGATGGGGAGAATAACATCTCAATATTGGGAACTCAAATTTTTATTTTAAACATTTTTCATTTTATCGTTGAGTGCAAGAGCTGATTATATTGTTGGGTCAATGTGACAATCTATGACAATTTACTAATATTATCATAGTGATGAGTACTTGTCTGTTATCTTTTCAACAGTTTAACAGTCTCTTATCTGATTAGATGTAGGAGGAGTGTTGGATTGGGAACGGCAAAACTGGTGAGGAGATAACCAGCCCCTGGTTAATGTACGCCACCGTACATGTGAACTGTATAATTAAATAATAAACTCCTTTCTGTGAGTTTATACATCCCACATATTACAGGGCAGCACTGGACCTTGACTGGATATCAACATGTGAATTACATACGTGTCCTCAAAAAATGGTTCATATCATAACTCCAATTTGGGATGTCTATGCTCACAACACATGCTTCCCTAACATCAGGATCCAAGATTCATCCTGCTGGAGGCATAGCTGCCAGTAGTCCTGAACTGACAGTCCCATCAACTGGTCTGATGTCCCTGCTGTTTATTGCTTGGACAGTTTAGTGGGATTGCCAGCAGCTCTTAAGGTACAGTGCTGTAGACTAGGGAACATTCTGTGTAATTTATTCACCCATCACTGCATTTATTATGAATTACGAAGAGCCAATCCCCAATGACGATTCACTACTAGAATGGCCGAGAAAAATACAGGAAATATCAAGCAAAAAATGTAAGTTTGCATGTAGCTTTGCATAAGTTTAGATTATTTTAAACAGTTGCACGTAGAGTTAACGGCTACGAGCCATGAGGATAAGTTAATTAAAAAGGAGGGCAAAAGTAGTACTATACTTTTCATGGGACCACCACACAGTTGTTAGGTGACAAGCTTTTGAATCACACACGGGTATTCATCAGGTGTCATTTTATCAAAGCTTTGTATTCAGAATAAAATGACTCATGTCTCGGCTCCGGTATTCTAACAATATCTGCTTACACAAAGATTGGATTGATAGCTACTTTGAAAACATCTGATGTTTCATCTCATTAAAGCGCTTGTCTATATAACTCTTGTTTTTAATATTTGTTTTGGAAAATGAGACAATGCCATGCATTTTATTTTCAATTACCTCTTATAATGAGTTAGCAGTAATAATAACGCACGGATGTGACCCATTTTTCCTAAAGGGCCTGAATGAGTTTTACAAATAAATAATGAAATGGATTTTAATCCTAATTAAAATAAGATAAAAGTACAGGATTTCATGAATATAAAATGATTTCAAACAGGGAATGCTAATTATTGAAGGAATGTGAGTTTTAACCCTTTTGAAGTAGAAGGGTTCGAAGGGCATTATTAAACAGCTACTCTATTTTTTTTATTGAATCATCTACAGAAGCGTGACCTTCAACAATGTTGACAATGGAAGTATTTAATTGTGTAGTAACACCCTGGCTTGTTACCTGCAGTGGTGTATTCTGTCACAGGCTGACGAGGCAGCTTCATTGGGGCAACTGGTGGTGCTGCACCTAGGGCAGTGCAGAAGATAAATATGACACTGGTTACCTACGACACAAGACAAATATTTTCTAAGTTTTCTTAGTTTTTGCTTTTAAGCCCAAGCATTCCTTCCCCCTCTTTTACAGCAGTCACCATTGTGTTGTTTGCTCAGACTTTGGATGATGATTACTACCTGGCTAGTATGCACTTAGTGCACAAAGGGTTTTTGTTTCCTATAGTTCAGTTATCTCCACTTTTGGCTACTAAAGCTTGTTCCTCTATTCCATCTTTTTAGGGTAGACACATGTTGATTTTTTTTATAGCCCCAAGGTGCAGGTCCTGCCATGTGAACAAAAGAAAAAAGTGAAAAAAGGTGCCAAATGTGCCAGAAGTCCACGGTGGACACCAGGTCCCCTCCTTTTTTGGGGGACGCACTCCGTGAAGGGATATGCAGCCCCTTCCATCCCTCCCTAGCCAAAAGGCATGTGGGAGAACTGGATCTTGTTGGTACTTCCCCACCAAGTGAAATGACCTTTGACATCTTCAATGGAGGGAAAGGTCACCCATAAGAGCTACCTATTTCCTTTGCCACCAGAAAAACAGGGAAACTTTTAGGTGACCCAGTTCCACCATGGCATTTTCAGTGTTACAAAAAAAAGACAATTCCAATTTCTGGTGCTCTGTACTTATATAATTTTATGATTAAATCATCATTTTGAAAAAAAACACATGAACTGTGCAAAAAATGGTGCAACCATGAAAAAACATATATAAAAGGTGCCCTGTAGACTTGGATGATAAAAAATGAACTGGGCCACACACCAGCCTGTAAGTCTGGGGCTAGTGGTATTTTATTTTGCAAGACTCAGAATGCCAAGGAAACTGATTTGGAGCCAGATGGTTTACCTCATTGATACACATCTCGTAGGTTGTTTGTTTCAGGTTTGTGTAATCAGAGTCATTCTGCATTTATGGATTATTGAGGCCTTAAAGCTTGGTAATTATATATGAGTCAACCACTTCCATAACGGTATTGCTGAATTATGTTTTGACGACCTAACCGTGACAGATCTTATCTGCTTTGTATATTGTATACACGTTGGTTTTCTACTACCTTTTGAGCTTAACTGACATATTATTATATTCCTTAATCACAACCCAACCCAGGGTGGTCTGTTGTATTTAATTAGCATTTGTTATTTTTTTTTTTACATTTATATACTTTTATATTTTAAGCAGTGTTAGTTCTGCATGTTTGAAGATATTGTATATGTAATAAAAATCACATTTATAGAACTTTTAAGAAGAAATGTGAGGTGTCTCTTGATACCTAGAGGCCTTTACAATTCTTCTAGTTGTCACCAAGTTGAAAAGGAAGTATAAAAGACATTTTTAAAGATCTTACTGTGGTAGCAGATTCTTGATGTATAAAATATAGGAGAAAAAAGATCAACCAAATTCTTTTTAATGGGACCAAAACATCTTGTAGTTAAATAAAAAAGGTACATGAAAATAGATAACACGGGGAAGTTAGAAAGCATTACACACTCCATATCTACCACGGATTAAACAGAGACAAAGATAGCAATTAAGAACCAGGTAAAGCCCATCTAGATTTGTGAGTTATCTTTAAGGCACTCTTTATGGGTCTATCCCATTATGCATCCAGATTCCATTCTGTGAAAAAAGTACATAATTGCCAATAACGGAAGGAAAGATTATCTGATTCACAGGGATAAAAAGTCATTGTCTCCCTCGGTATGCTCAGCTTTGAATGTTTAATTATACCCATGTCAAATTTGAAGTGTCTTTGCAGGATCTGTATATTGTATAATCAATGATTTCATGTGGTAGGTCCAAGAGAATTACTATGGTCCTGTTCAACAAAGCACGATCTCCAAAATAAGATTAAAGGGACCAGATTTATTCTAAAAAAAGAAAAAACAGGGAGCAATGATATTGTTTGGATTAGCATTTATACGATGTAATTAATTATGTAGCAGAGTCAATAGTTTCTCTCCTAGCTATGGGTATTACACATGGTGGGGCCATGCTTTAGTTCGGGATAAAGATGGGAATGTCAGTTAAGCATCAAAAAATTCCTCTCCTTTTTACTGGTTCTCTGATGGGTTTTGCCTGCTAAGCTTCTGACCCTGGCCATATATCATATACCCTCTTATCTAAATAAATCCCAAACAGCCCTATTTGATTTTCTCATGCACCCATCATCCTAATCAAGCCATCTGAAGGCCAGCAACTTCTACAGATCATCCCCATCCAAGAGTCCTCTCCTACTGTTTCCCTTCCCTCTTCCCCTTTTGTGCCAGTCTGTTATTGTGTCCGATTTTAAATTATTTCACTGACTCTGATGCTTAATGTGATTTAATGCCACACATACTCACATCACACAAAGCAATGGAACTCAAAGACCTAGTTGCCTTTAGAGGAGATAGTTTAGCGGGGCATACTTTTGGCAACACTCCAGATGAATAAAATTCCACGCTGGCCAGGTTAGATAGTTGCCACAATTAAAGTATTTACTTGTTTCATTTGTTAATTGAGACAATAGCATGGGGTTGCCGCTTAAAGCATGTTTCAGTCTTTTATACCTCTTTTATGGCAAATATAGTTGAAGAGAACTTTGCAATAAATAATGTTTATTAACAACTTCCTGTTTGCATAGCTCATAACTATATAGTTAGCATTTTAAAACCCTTATTATCAATGGACTAGTTACAAAAAAACTTTCTGTGCTATTCCCTGAACAAATCCCTTGCAATTTAGCAATGACATCCCATTAGTCAGAGTGATCTACTGCTGCCAAGTCTGCATTTCTTAAATTATTATTCAATTCTGTCTCCCCTTCTTTGAAGTTGGTTTCAATTTACTCCTCTTTGAATTGCTTCAGCCATTGTTTTGCTAGTTATTTGTCTTCCAGACACTACTTGATTAACTTTCATGTTGCAAATCATCTCTGCACTCAGGCCTACCCCATATTTCACTTACTTACGTTACCTAGTACCCCTATTTATTACTATAATTCCTATCATCTACTTAGTTAAAAGTTCCTACTCTTGCCACATGGTTGAAGATCAGCATTATTAAAAGTTTTTTTTTTATTGTGACCCCCCTCCAGTGACCACGCCAAAATTGCCCCCATTTGTTTCAGTGGAGCATCAATATGTGTTTCCTGCTACTTATTGGCTGCTTTAAACAGCCAATGATTGGAAAGAAATGTCAGGAGGCCAATGGGGGCAGGGAGCTGACGTTTCTCCATAAATTAAGCAATCTTTGCAGCTTCAACGCATGAATATGAAAGCACTCACAAAATACTATCTCTTAAGCTTCAAATAATATTAAATACATTGACAACTACGTGATAAATAATATACTAGAAATGTGCAAATGGGCCAAAAACAAATGGGGCAAATTTTTCCATTCACTTTTGGCCCATCCTTTTTCTGGCAACGAATTACAAATTACGAATTATGTTTCCTCTTTCAAAGATAAAAGAGAGACGATGAAAGAGAGAAGATAAAGAACAAGAAGATGCGGAAGTTTAAGCAGAAGTGGAAGTGGTCGTCAGAGTTGAAAGGGCCTGCGAATTTTGGAATGAGAATTCAGAGATTTTTGCTTTGTCTTCATCCACCTTGTGGGGGGGGTCTGGCCTGTATTTTGTTGAATTCAATAAATTTGCAATTCATACGAATTTGAATGCACAAGTCTATAATATACTACTATATAATTTAATATATTACTATTTAACTTTTACAAGCCCAGTAAGCTTGTTTGAGAAGGACCCTCCGCATCTTTTGTTGCTGTAAGTCCAAATTGTTATATGATGCACTAATTGTTACATAAAGTTAACCCATTGGGTAACTCTGCAGAATATGATGGCGCTATATAAATCAATAAATAGTAATACCATCACAATATGTGTATACTAAGTTTAGGTTTTCCGCTTTTCTTTTCAAAAAATATTGTTCGCAGGAGCTTAACTCTCTTTGAATGAGAAATCTAGCTTTCAGGTGATCAGTATTGATCTTATATTTAAGTAACCATCTAGGAGTAGATTCGCTGTCTCATAAAACTTTGAGAGCAATTAAAAGTCACACAACTCAATATATACTCGGGAGCTGACTGCTGCACACAAATGGACAGAGAGGTACTAAGAACATTTTTATCTATCAATAATCTGCCAGATGAGGATGCTTCAGTCAAGACAGTATTGATTTGCGGATTGTAACTTATAAAGTAAACAGATACGTGAGTGTGAAATTTTGTTTATTCATTGGAGTTGACTATAACAGGCTTGTCAAAGGGAGACTAAATGAACAGAAGAGTAGCGTAAATGAAACAAAGCTTAAAAATTAATCAACACTTTAACAAGCATGTCTCAGAAGAGGGGAAAAGAATTCAAGGCACTATGAAAGAAAGGTAAATTAAGGCAGTGTATCGCAGCGTTATGTCAAGTCCTGCTGGACCCTGTATGCGGAGTCAGGTTCACCGAGGTTTTTCCTCAATAAATCATACACATTGACACATATATATACACACACCTACACAAACGTACAGTCATGTTAACACATACTTACACTAACAGAGATTTACAAATACCCACTCACACACTGTATAACACACACACTTATGCTAACACACACTCCCTCTCACGTGCACATTCATTCTAACACAAACACAGATAAAAATTCATGCTAAAATAAAACATACTCCCCCCTTCCCTTCTGTCTCTTACTCCCTTCCCCTCATCCCTTTACATCACAGCAGCTCCCCACACATTGCAAGTCCAGGGCAGTGCCCCTGCATTAAACCACAATATACCACAACAATACAATTGCTAAATCAAGAGAGAAAAAACTCAATTACCGCTTTCCATCTTACAATAGCAAATTTCCATGACCGAATACACATCATTTTTTGGTGGGGGGGCACTCCACTTAGTAGCCATTCCCTAGTTCCATATACAGCACCACCCTTTTCTCAATTCTGAAGGCACATGGTGATTGCACAATGGTAAGATGAACACAGTTCAGTGAAACTATTAGACACAATATAGCCAAGGGGTTTTATTGGCAATGACATGAAGAATATGTTGTTGAAAAGCTAGTTCATCAATATGGCAGTATTGTATTCCATTCTATTTGGTCGAAGAATATTTTTTTGAAGTAGGCGATAAACCAACGATAGTGTTTGCTGGTCATTACAACAGATCAGTGTTATATTGAAGACTATATACAGAGACAAAAATCTCAATGTTCTGTTCATTAAAGAATGGTGAATAAGAGCCACTGCATGTGAAACAAGTTAAGTGCTGTTTTTTAGATCTTCTGTCTGCCTTTGAGGCACTTTCAAGATGAAGGAATACAGATTTGAAACCTGTAAGCTGTGAGTGCATTTCTTTATGGTGCTGCCTTATTCCTGACGCTGATCAGAATCCACACTATATACCTGAGAACCTTTAAGTGCTTTATTATATTAACTATAGACTTTCAGAGCCTAAAAGTTGAGTCTTAGATGTAACATATAGACAGTTTACTTCACCGAGAGAGTGGTAGATAAGTGCAACAGTCTTCTTGCAGTTGTGGTAACAGTTAATAGAGGAAATTGAAACATACGGGCGATAGGCATAAAACTGTCCTCAACACATAACAAGACCAGGGACTGACTAAGGTTTGAGTCTCTACATCAGGAAAGATAGGAAGAGTAAATGGGCTGAGTGGTTCTTAAATCAGTATTACCTTTCCTGGCCTGATTTACATGATATCATGTCTGCAAAGTGATATTTAACTGTTAGAATTAGGCAGGCAGAAGCATTTGTTTCCCAGGCTAAACCAAATTAATTCCCTGTTTTAGCTCCTTCCCTTAGAGAAACAAACAATTAAGATGTCTTCCTTGCCTTGTGAATATATTTGAAAGAGTATGCATCCTATTGCTGCTATGCTTAATTAAATCATCTCTTCTATTACTGTTTATTTTTCAGGGCCATACAATTTTTTTTTCTTATGTTAATACGTACACAATTAAAAGAGGCTTTAAAATGGAACAGAATAGCTCAATTATATTTTCAAGGACTTTCTTTGTCACTAGAAAGTAAGTACACCTGCAAACATTGGCTTACAATGGCTGCTTTGCATTAGTCAGACCTGTCACTGCATTCAAGGAATGGTTTGATCTTTCTACTGTGTCAGTTCAGGTCTAATTAAAAGTAATTATTTAATCAAGTTCTTTGTGTTCATTATCTGTATGAAATGGTTTGTTTAGATAGTTACATTGTTCATGAAGTTACAAAATAAAGACATGTGTCCTTCAAATTCTTCCATCACAAGGTTTGCTTCCAATTGATGCAAAATATAGAAACCAGAATCAAAGCAGCTGCCAATTTAAAGTGGTATTAAACAATTTGCGCAAACCTTACTTACCTTCAAGAACTTTAAAAAATGGATATGAGGCAGCTACCTTACTGTGCCCTTTAAGAGGGTTTCAATAATAAACCTGATGTAATAATAATAATAATAATATATTTTATCGTTTTTAAGTTCGCCTGTATATTTTTCATGGAGCCCTTTATTGTGATAACACCGAAAAAGGTGGAGTCTTATAAGCTTCCCGCGACATTATCATTTCCATCTAAAGAATGGATCTCCGAGGCCCCAAAGGGTTATTTGACTCCATATGATTTGCTGCGTTGACTCAGTAATACATATTTCCATCCCATCTTAAACAGAGGAAGGTATTCTTTACAGTGAGGGAAGTAAAGTATTGGAATGGATTATCTTGGGGAAGTGATGAGCTCAGGTAATGTGCATGAATGAAGGAATTTGTTTTTATCCTTAGTTTAAGAAGGGTCATAGATTGGGATACTGTATGATCAAATAAAGGTCACAACTATTCAGCATGGCTGAACTGGCTCCCTGTACTTTTGTCTGTGGTTTGTGTAATTCTACCAGAAAGTAACCCTGATGTTAATTTCATTATTCGTCTTTGATACATATAATACTCTTTTGTGTCATGGCAGAGCTGCAACACTTTTTCTTTGTTATATGGACACTGTGAGAACCAAGAATGCTGATCAGTGACTACAGCTGAGCCAGTTATCCTGAAACTAACCACCTTGTTATTTGACCCAAGGGTATCACAGGGTCATAACTCATGGAAATAACGTTTGACCCCAGTGAGTCTCAGGTTGATGCTAATTAAAATTAAACAGGAAAATGAAGCTACAGGGACATGAATTCTTTCCGTTGTCCTATTTACCATGTAAAAAAAAATACAAAGTCGGTCTGAAATGATCATTAATTATAATATATTTTGTGGTGGTAGAACTATGTCAGTTTAGAATGTGAACATGATAGAAACAGCCATGTGTTTGCTGTATTGAGAGCAGGACCTTCTTCTCAAGCTCCAGGATATCTTTAAGGGGAACACTCAGCACCCTGGCCCAATCTTTTGGCTAATGGGACATTAAGTAATACATAATTACTTTATAAGTACGTTTTTAAGTGTTTTATTTTACTTACCTGGAGCTTTAACAGGAATACTTACCTACCTATGATCATACTTCATCTACTCGGAGCCCTCCCTCTTTCGGATAGGGATCTAAGGGGATTAGGAAGGTGCTCAGCTGACCTGGAGCCCAGGCACCATGACTCATGAATCAGAGAAGTGGAGTCTCTGGGCAGGTACTCCCATGGCACACATTAGCATCTTTGCACGTGAGCTATGAGCGTCTTGGACCCTTGACGCCAGCAGCATTGACGTTACACACAACATAGTGTACGACATCATTGCATATTTACGTAAGCTGCAGTAAAGCAAGCTGCTTGAATTTCTGGAATACGCAAGTTCACACAAGGGGTGCCTGATGTCATCAAAAGATGTCACTGCCCCATTTTGTCTGTTGACTGGCTGGGAGAGGTGACACTGTGAAATCTGAAGGAACGGCAACCTGTGCACCCCAAAAAGCACCAATAGGTTTTTCAACATACTGCTTCATCCACCACTAGCTAGCTAACATATAACCATGGTATTGTGACCGTGAATTAAACAGAAAGGACGCTCTTAAAAAGTAAATAGTCAATATGTCAATAGTAAAATAGATGAAACCCCATTATCATGTGTCTGCCATGGAATCCCCAAAAATTGGCACTGTGAGTACATTCTTTTCATTACCTGATTATGAATTAACATATTAACATAAATATTGAAGGTCTTAGCTTTGTGTAAGTCTGCTGCTTATAGACCTAAGACATAACATTTTTGAATTAATTGTAGTTTTACAATTTTATATTCTAATTATATAGATCTGTACCGTGTTAGCCATAGAAAGAAAACGAGCACATTTGATAAATATTATATATAGTTTGCATACTGAAATATAATAGATAACAAGATTTTAAGACTACCTATTTCTAGATCATTTTCAGAAGAAGATACCTAGATCATGTTTAATGCTTACAATCTATTATATGTCAGTTAGCCAATAAAGATATCAATTTTTTATTTTAATTAGTTAGTCTCTGCCTTGGAACTAGAAGTGGTGTATGTTATTTGATCCTCTATTGAATAAAGTTTAAATGCCATGGGATGTAGAATTAGTGCTATGTGCATATAGTGTGTGGGTGAGTATTCAGGTATACTGTGTGTGAGTTTGTGTCAAGTGTGTGTATTGAGTATGATTGGCAGGATTGCTTAGAAATGATCAGAGTGGGACTGTCTAGTTCACACAGTGGATCCATAATGACTAGTATGGAATTATTATTGAATTATTTAATGGATTCTAGCATTACCACAGGTTGTGATCGATGTATGACTTTGAAATATATCACATGGGATATGACATTGTAACCAGGTACACGTCTCTATCAAGCCTTGTGTTTGAGCACCATTACTAGAGGTGAGTGCCAGCAGAGTCACAGAAATCGGCTTGTTCTGCATCATGAAAGCAAGAGAGACCCACTTGTTGCTTACAATTTAGATGGCATGAAATGGGCCATACTTTGACTTAGTGGTGGGCTAAGCAATATATGGGCATATAGTGTGACACCCTTGCAATATTTATGCCTTGGAAGGGTGTTTTTTAAATTGTATTTGCTGAGTAGGTGCTGAATTCTTGCTTTGTTTTGTGCCATATTTCTTACCAGTAGCTTCAGAGGGGGTGGACATACCTCTGTTGCAAAACTGGAAGGCTAATCGCCCTCTTGGGTGATCAGGATTCCCATGTGCTGCGGCCCAACTCTGATCTTCTCAAAAGGTCCATTACGCTATAGAGGACTGTGAAGAGTCCATCACTGCCTCCATAACATGCATTGAAAGACGATGCTCCACAATGACCAAGGGTAAATATGCAGCTTTCCCTGCTTAAAATGTCAATACATGAGACTGGAAATCATTTGCAGCATCACGAGGCCCCAACTTTTTTATGCAAAAAACTCTCTGCATCGCTGATGGTAGCTGATCCAACTTCCACAGACAGTGCAGACAGATAGGATGATTGCTTACAAACCCCAAGAAAACAGATGATAGATACATTGAAGACAGCTTGTTAGTGATTAAACTTTTAATTAAATATACTTCTTTAAGAACCAAAGTGCATAATTTCTGCATTATGGTTCATGAATAAAATATGTGTTGTTATGTAGTGTATATTTAAGCAATACTCAAAGTATTTATATGCTGTGTGGCATCTAGATATGCATGTGTATATATTAATGCCTTTGGTGGGGGCTGAACTTGAACAGTCTACATATTCATTTATATTTATACAGTAATATATTATATACAAAAACCAAAAGCTGTCTGCGCTTCTCACCCTAATAAAGTTGCCAACAAATATATAAACATAATAAAAATGAGGTTTAATTGCACCTCCCCCAACGCATTAATAAGGTTTTGGTAGTAGTATAAACTGTAGGAGGTGAGAGTAGGTTCTCACCCTATTGAGAGTGTGCCTTGACGTGGCGGGTGAGCTTAATTATGCTTTGGCCAATTCATATAACCAAAACCTCTCATTTATATTATCTTTATATATTTGTTGCCAACTTTATTAGGGTGAGAAGCACCCTAATGTATACATTGTACAGCCAATACACTGTATTTGCAGCAGGCTTACTCCTGTTTGGTAGGCCTCGTATTACACATTTGTATGATTTGAGCCTGAGACTAGCTTAGCGCACCAACATATTTTCTTTTCCCTAGTAAAATAATATAGTTTATACACCTCACAGATGTATAATTATTCCTGTATATTGGGCAATTGTATATTGCAACAATAATTTTGGTTCCAATATCTCCATTAAACAAAGCTTGATTTTAATTACCCTCATTTATATAACATATATGGGGACAATTTCCACATCAACATTCTTATTTGGCTCCTACACTGTACTTCAGCAAAGTATAATTAAGATAACAATGTTTTTATTTATTGTGATTTGTTGAAACTTTTTAATATATAATGTGCTATATAATGACATTAGCAGAATAGATCCATTTTGTTGTTTCAAAGCTGACATGGAAACAAATAATCCCTTTAGTGATCATGCATAATATGTAAGGGGTCAGATTTCCATATGCGATTTCAAAGGATCAAATCTCAATGAAACCTCAACGTTTTAAACAACAGCCTTGTATTGCCATCCCACAGTACAGTTCACCCACTCACCACAATCTGTTTCCATTAAATATAGGGTCTTGCAGGGCGGTCGAAAGAATGTGATCTCAATTCATTAAGAGAAGTGTAAAAACGCATCCCACAGCTTGCACACACAGTGCAGAGTACATTGCACTGATAACGTACAATAATTCCATCATGTTTTATGAAAGACTTGCTTTGGATCATGCACTCTGCAGCTTAACAATAAAGCCACTGTACATCTGAAATGATTCAGTTTGCGTTTGATCTCAGATTATTTTGAACATAAGTAAAATGATTGCATATAAAAAAGGTGAAAGTTGCTTAAATGAAAACACATTGTTTTTCCTTGGCTTGGAAATGTAAGCCAAAAGTGCATTAAACCCCCAAAAGAAGAGGCCTTTAAAATACAAAAACATAAAGTTTTAGTTATATATACATGTGATATGCTTGCATATCATTTTTATCAACAATGAAGACATTATTCTTTTTATGTTATTGACAAGAGTAATGTCATATAAAATATTCTCTCTCTCTCTCTCTCTCTCTCTCTCTCTCTCTCTCTCTCTCTATATATATATATATACCTACATTAATATATAGAAGGTTAGTGGAGACTATTGGAACACCAGGTAACGAAGCATAAGTTATTTTTTAAGTTTAGTGCCTTTATAAAAAAGAGATGCAGTCCTCCTTTTAGAAGCAGGGTATGAAAACATGAAAATGAACTTGAAAAGATATTACCTTACATAGTAATACCATGGAAAACAAGTGTAAATGATTGCATGTCTAATTAGCAAATATAGTAGACAGTCGGAATGCGTTATTCATTACCTAAATATGGAAATATATTCTGTGGTTTTGTAGTATATTAGTCAACATAATTATCATACAAATAGTAATCAAAAAAATAAAACAGATAGCTGTTAAACTATATTCTGGGTTTCTACAATATCTGAAGTTCGTATTGTATTTTCATGCACCAACAAGGTCTGTGAGATAAGTTTCCAAGAGGCATACATTTGCTTTTATTGCTTGAATACAATGGCTCATTGGAAAACAGAATATATATCTATGCGTTCTTTCTATGTCATTCATGGTAAGGTTTGACATACCATAATTGTGTGCTTTCTTTTAGCTATATCGCTGGGACTGTCCTTGTAGCACAAATCCATTAATGGTAAAAAATGCTACGTTTGTCACACAAATTAAGCTGTTCAGAAAAAAAGATGATTAGCTTCTCTCATAGAAGGCTGCTATTTTTAAAGCTCACCATCAACAAAAGCAGATTGTCTCAACGAAAGCAAAAGGGGATTTGTCTCCTTGTTGGTTTGATTAGGACACTGCGGGTCGTTACCAGGAGTTTTTTGTAAAAAAAATAAATTATGTCTTTTACCTACAGTGGGTAGAATAACATGAACTTTAAGCAAGATTTATACGTTGGATTTTTTCTGCGCCTAACACCTATGCCTACCTATGGTCAGTGGGAGTTTACCTGAACTGGACAGAGCCATGACTGGCCACCTGGTACATTGGACTGGCCACCTGGCACATCCCCACAAAATACCCTTAGGTCATGCAATGTGCAGCTGCTGGTTGGATACAAATGGCTGTTGGCTGCAAGAGTGTAACAGCATAGCATGTGGCGACACGTATTCAGCCAGTGGCCGAACATACATCGCTTAGTGGCTGCTGGTCTTAAAGTGCCAGGTCGCTTACCCTTCCCTAGTCTGACCCTGAAACACAGTGTAAGTCTTGTCTACCAAATGTGTTTTGGGCTACTTTTTTATTGAGTCATTAGACACCCTGTTCAGTTCTTAGGGTCCCTAGGTAGAAATACTCTGAAGGAACTGTGACGGCATACATAGATTTTTTTTTGTTTCCATTACTACAAAAAGAAGGACTCTGCTCATTAAGGGCAAACCATTTTTTGTCTGCATTCAGATGAGATAAATGTTCTTCTCAAGGGGATATCTTATGGAGATCATAAGGAGGGGAAAGCGGGTGGCAGTGATCACATTCCCCAAAATGTTTGATTGGTACTACTGCTGGATCATCTAACGCATAGTTTGTCCTAGTCTGTCAATTCTCGTCTTGTCATACCCCTTGAATATATGAATTGTATTAAGGGCTGCGTAAATTGTTGGTGCTATATAAATAAAAGATAACAATAATAATAATGTAAATGCACCTGTTGATTTTTTTTATATAAGATATAGTACAGATTAATTTTAAGAAATATTTGCCAGCATTTAAGTTGATGGCTATAGATGATCACGACAACCCGTTATTATTGTTGCCCACTGCTACTTTGGGGTGTGATCCTGTATTATGACTTAACTCTTGCCACTTCTCATGGTACAGGACTTGAACCAGTAGATATCCGCATTCTCTGACCTTGGCCTGCTGCCCTTAGCTGAGCCGATTACTACATTTAAACTGGACAATGTTCTAGTGAGCTTTGAGCATTATTTATGTATTTACACTTCATGTATTAATTTACTTAATATAATGATTATTTCTTTGCAATACTGACCAGGTGGTTTGTTTTCCTAAACAGTAGAAGTGCTGTTAGGTGTTGTAACAGACTTGCTTAGAGTTCCCCCGGTATCTTTAATCAGTTTCTTGCATGAATAAATCATGAAAATGACATTGATAAGGGATATGTTTCCGCTAGAGGTAAATGTAAATTTAATCAGTACAGCTTAAAACTTCATATATTTTGGTGAGCTTTATTCTATCTGCTGTGTGCTTTGAGCATTTTGGGCATTAGTCTTAATTTAAGTACAAATCTTTTATTTCAAATTTCTGAAAAGCTTCCATATGATTAAACTACTGTATATTTAGGAAGCAACAAGCAGGCATCATATCATTGTTTTACTATTGAGTCTCCCTGGTTTCACATCTACCTACATCCCAAAAATACAGGTATTGCAGATATATTATTCTAAATAAATATGATCTATATATTGTTATACATGTATGTATTGATGAAGTTTAGAATATGTTCAGACTGGTAACATGTTAACACAATCTGAGATATTGCAGTAGATTTTCACTTCACTTTTCACTTCATTTCAGCACAGTCATAATCACCTCACAAGCAATGAAGCTACAGCTTATGGACAAAAGTATTGGGACACGCTTCTTAATTATTGAATTCAGGTGTTTCAATCAGACTCATTGCCACAGATGTATAAAATCAAGCGCCTAGCCATGCAGTCCGCGTTTACACACATTTGCAATAAGTCAGTTTGTGAAATTTCATCCCTGCTAGATATTCCACGGTCAACTATAAGTGATTGGAAAGTAGAAGCGCTTAGGAACAGCATTAACTCGCCAACGCTCTACTGATTCCATAGTTGAAGAGTTCCAAACTTCCACTGGTATTAATGTCAGCACAAAAATTGTGCAGCGGGAGCTTCATGGAATGGGTTTACATGGTCAAGTGGCTGCATGCAAGCCGCACATCACCAAGTACAATGCCAAGTGTCGGATTAAGTGGTGTACAAATCACGCTTCTCTGTTTGGTAGTCTGATGAGTGAGTTTGGGTTTGGTGGATATCAGGAGAACGTTACCTGCCTGACTGCATTGTGCCAACTGTAATGAGGGATAACGGTCCGGGGCTGTTTTCCAGGGGTTGGGCCCCTTACTTTCAGTGAAGGGAAATCTTAATGCTTCAGCATGCAAAGACATTATGGACAATGCTGTGCTTACAATTTTGTGAAAACACTTTGGGGAAGGCCCTTTTCTATTCCAGCATGATATGGTTGGATGAATTTGGTGTGGAATAACTTGACTGTCCCGCACAGAGCTCTGACCTTAAGCCCATCAAACACCTTTGGGATGAACTGGAATGGAGATTGTGAGCCAGGCCTTCTCGTCCAACATCTGTGCCTGACCTCATAAATGCTCTACTGGATCAATGGGTAAAAGTTCCCACAGAAACACTCCAAAATCTTGCGGAAAACCATCCCAGAAGAGTGGAAGCTGTTATAGCTGCAAAAGGTTACCAAGTAGAGCCCTGCGTGGGACTGTTTTCTTAATCCCGCTCCCGCTGAATTTCTGACCATTACCGCCCGCTCCCGCAACGTGTGTGTCCCACTTCCGCCCGCTCCCGCAACATATTTGTCCAATCCCGCTGGCTCGCGCAACATATCTGTCCCATCCCGCCCACTCCCTTACCTGAACTGCAAAGGCTGCCTTCACGCTTCTCACGGAGTCACGTGAATTTACATCACTTCACATGACTCTGCTGGGTTCCTAGGTGGGACAAGAGAAGAGACGCTGTGTGCGAGTAACACAAAGGCAGCCTTGCAGGAGTGCGCGGGAATACTGGGACCCGCAGGTACATTATCTGACCACCCGCTCCTGCCCGCAATACCCGAAAAACCGCCCGCACCTGCAGGTTTTTTGACAGGACCCGTGGGACCTGCATCTCAATGCAGTCCTCTAATACCAACTCCATATTAATGTCTATGTATTTAGAATGCATTGTCATAAAATTCACTGATGGTGTAATGGTTAGGTGTCCCAAAACTTTTGTCTATATAGTGTATATATATATACCATAGACTGACAATGAAATAGCCAAAGCCCTCTCTGTCTGGGCTTCTCTCACTATTCCATTAATATTTTCTCATAAGATCTACCTTTGTGAAAACAGAACTCTGAAAATTAAGTGTGAGAGTAACGATTACCTCACCTGGTCTAAAATAACATATTTACAGTAGTAGTAGTAAATCTGTGCAGAAATATTTAAATATATATATATATATATATATATATATATATATATATATATATATATATATATATATATATATATTGGTAAATGCTACTTTACCTTAATCTGCCCTAAATTATAAATTGGATCCAGAACATTGTAAGTAAATTATTTGTAGTCAAATTATTATGGTTAATGTTAATGCTACAGCTTGTTTCTTTATATATTTCACAATCACCTTGTAACATGGTAAGGCTGTGTAAATGGATTCATGTTTTCATTCTTGACAAGGATTCTGATTCTAATTGCCCATCTCATTATACAACAAAATTAATCTGCTGTATTTACTAGTACAGGATGTCAATAATCACAGGACAACCCATTGTCTCCCATGTCTACCAGATGTTTGGTTTTTTGCAAATACATGAAAGAGAAAACCACCTTCCTGGTTGCATTCCAAGCCCAGAGCGTGGTTCATTGTTCAGTCCTAGACAGTTATGGGTTTAATGATGTCATGTGTCAAATTTCAAAAGGTGGGCACATAGTAGAAAGTACACTAATTACCTTTAGCTCACCTGAAAGGATTGTGCAATTTATAAAAAATGTACTTTTCTTGGAAATGTGACCTTGCAGTCTGTAATGTGAGAATTCCATCTTCATTTGTTAAAAAAACAACTCTCTCCTTAACAATGCATTTCCTCACTTGAAAGTGATCTTCTTCAAGCATGGCTTTCGTAATATCTATGTTAAGAGGTGTTGAGGTAGGTTAGGTCAACCCATCGTCTGGACATTTGTTATGAATACATTGTAAGAGTATTAGGTAATTCAGGTTTATACTGTTTCACATGAAAAATAAGACACAGATGGATAACGCATTTGACACAAACACACACAGAGATTGGCTAGGGATATATAGAATGAGAGAAACATAGCAAACTCAGACACACACACAGCCAGTGCATGTATTAGGCATTCCAGGAGGTTGCCTGAAGGCACCAGGTTAAGAAGGTGCTAGGTTCCCTTTATGTCATTGTGATTTAATGGGTAATTTGGTAATTTTTTGTTTTGTGTCCAGATGGGCCTCAGACGTATTCATTCTCTTGTGATGTCACACAGGACTTCATACCTCGCTACCACACTCTGCCAGGTACTCACCTAGTTATTTTAACTTTAAACCCACCTGTTCAGAGAAGTATACAAAATATCCTTCTAATACCATGCCCTTTGTTCTGAACGAAACCATCTGTTCTCTTCTCCTTCATGAAAGAGTCATTGCTACTGATTTCTCCATGTGACATTTGCTACAAATCAACCTTCTCCATGCAGTCCCTTACCTCCTGTCTCATTACCCCTCAATCTCCTAATAGATTGTATGCTCTCAATATTAGTGCCCTCTTCTGCTTCTGTAACAGTATGTTTTATGTGTGTTCATGTTATTGTTAATTTAGCATATTGTTATGTTAGTGGTAATTCTGTACTGTAATAATGCTATGATTAATCCCAATTGTGCGGAAAGTGTCATTGATTCTACTTGTTTCTACGCTATATGCCTATACACTCCATGTGGATTTAGAATAAAGCACTTATAGAAATTGGATATATTTTCGTGGATTTCCATGGGGTTATTTCTGTAAAAAGCCTCTGTCTTGGAGTGTCATTTGGTACAGTATTTGAACTACACAAAAAGAAAAGCACAAATACAAGCACCAACAAATAGCCCTCTACTAAAGACTGACATTTAGCATTTTCTGGAGTTGCCTCCTTAGGGATAGTGTTTTCTGCACATACTGTTAAGTTACGATGTAATGTAATATAGTTCATAAGTCTCCTGCTAATTTTAAAAATTAATGTAATAGAAATAGAAAGTAGTTAACTGCAGTGTTTTATGTTTTCACTTTAGCTCTAGTGTATTTTTGTTAAAAAATTTTTTGCCTACACAGAGCTTCAAATAGATAATGTAAATTTATTAGTCTTATTGATGTCTTAACAAAAAATGTAGAGGTCACTCTACCCCACCAAGGACCTCAGACTGGATCATTGACTAGATTTCACCCTTTTGGCCTTGGCATAATTTAATTCTAGTCCAATGAACGGACTGCATTCGGAATTGGAGAGAAGGTAAATTTGAGCTGTTTTTCTCAGGGCTCCCAAACGGCCACGTGAACTGCAATTATACGCTGTGAACAATAATAGCTTTATTAAAGAACTATCACATTTTGTCCTTGGTCTTCAATGCAGAGATTTTCTCATGAACTGTTGATAATTGCCCTTAAGCTCGCTGTTGCCAGAAAGTTCACACAAGAACCAGTTTATCTTTATTACATTACTATTGGCAGGTCCCCTTAAAGAGTCACATATTTTCTTCTACTTCTTACACCATGAACACACATGCACTGCATGTTGGCGGAAAGTTTATCAGTATAGAATTAAGTCCCCTAATAAATGAAATGTAACTGGATATAATACATCTATAAGTGTGAATGATAATGAAAACCTTAACATTTTGTAAGAATGTGTAGCCACCACCCAATTGTTATAAAGGGTTTATTAACTCACCATTGTGTTCTTACTGGATAAAACGTTATAGGAAACCTTATTAATACTTGAGAAATGTGTTTTTTTGGAGATTAAGTGTAAGGAAGGCATATTGAAAAATCACCAAATTATGTTTACAATAGCATATTTTCTCAAACTCTTGAAAAACTAAAAATGTGCATAAATTCAATATTAAATTGCTGTACAAATACCCAAACAAGATTGGTAATGAAGAACTTGTACATATAAAACACACAATCACAATTAAAGCACAAAAGAAAAAAAGATCGCATTGTATTGGCTTCCATTCGAATATGTTCACCGCCAGGAGCCAGCTGTCACTATGCTTGTGCAAACTTCTGTATGAAAATATACTTTCATCAAAGTGTGAATATCTTTCTTTCAAATCTAATGTATTCGTATGAAACATGTAGCCCTTGCAGTATAAACTTTTAATTAAATCTTTGCAAAACATAATTAGTTAAATAGGGAGTAATCTATGCATTACAAGATCGCATTCTATATGCTCTATGTAAGTAAAATATCAGTATATCCTGATCAATTATTTGATGATGAAACTATACTAGGAGTTATGTAGGCCTTTGTAAATTGGGTTTACCTGAATAATCTGTACTTCTTCAATTTATTGACTCACATGCTCCTATGATCTGTGGTATAGTACAGTTGGGAGCTACTCTGACCCAGGGCAGCACCTCCAACACACCATGACCCACCTCAACAGCAGCTGTCCAAGTGCTGGGTATATCCTAGAGCTCTGCCTCAAAAGCATATCTGGCCCTGTCATAGCATACCATGGAGGCTGTGCCCGCGAGACACATACCTTCATAGTAAACGGGCTAGTTGTGGCTATTCTCGCTTTTGTCAAATCAGCTGGGGTAAATATTTACCTCACTTAAGAAAACTTCTACATACAGTCGCAATATTCATAAACGCTCCAAGAAAAAAAAGAGATACTTAAATTTCTATAATTTGGCGAAAATAACTTTCATTACCCAATTAGGCTAAAATTTCTTGTTAAGCTTTCACGGCCATAAAACATAACCTCTTGGCTGTACCTCCATGTAGTTATTATGATGAGCAGGTCATCAACTTTAGACTCTGCCTACTTAGGCATACCTGTTTATTAGTCCTGATGCTCTATAATATATATTGGTGTTAAATCTAAATTTCTTCGGCTTCAGCATTTGCAATGCTAATCCCAAAGATACATCTAGGACTTTATATGCCTCCACAAACATTTCACCTTGTTATCTAGCAAAAATGCTACAGTTTTTCTGGTACTCTGAGGAATAACCATTTCATGCTAAGCTTCTTTATTTTTCACCCCCCCCCTCGTTATTAAATGAAAGTTCAACAATTTAGGTTCACTTTTATGGTATCTAGAGTGGTGCATGTTGTCATTAAAAAGATTAAGGTTGTCCCAGCAGTGCCCTTCTTTCATTTATCTCTGTAAGTCCTGTTTACCCATTGTTTAGTTCTGTGGACTATGATGACACTATATACATCAATAAATAATACAAATATTGCCACTTTTACATTTATGTTATTAGCTATGGTGAACACATTTCTGACCACATTTACATTTATTATAAGGACATAAGAGTTCTTGGAGGTTTTCTGATTTAACGTATATGGAAAGATTTGAAATGATTTGTCTGGATAACCTACACATTTTCAATGGATAATTAGGAATTTTATTCTCCATAGTCTTAATTCTGTTTGTGTTTGTGGCTTAAGCAATGCTAAGAAACTCTCTTAATTCTTAATATACAGTATATAACATATATATCAAGTAAATGTCACAGAAACCTTGAAATTTCAATATTAAGAAAGTTTCATACTTGAAATAAACAGGATGTCCTTGAAACTAATGCAAATGAATAGAAATAATTATTTTCAGATATATACATTTGCTGAAGGCTACTGTTTATTCCATCTTTATTATCTAAATAAATACAGCACTTCAGTCCATGCTGCTCCTATATTTAACAAGTTAGGAATGCTATATTGTGTGACCTGGTGGTGAACCTGATTAATTCTAATCTCTCATGCCGTTTGAGGCCAGCAAACTCTGTAGCATTCCCTTGAAAATAAATATACATGCCTTTTTCTCTCCATAACTGCATGAAGTCTAAGTTGTTGTTGCTTGTTGTAGTTTTATACCGGCAAGATGTTATATGCAAATTCTTTACATGTGCATTGCTGTCTATTGATAAGACTAATAGGGGACTCTGTAGTACTAGTCTAGAACTAGATACCACAGTCTACATAACAAGTATTTCATTTAAGCTTAGGTGATCCCTTCATGTATTCTCTGCATTTCTGCAGTTTGTTTATATTTTATAATGTTTTTGACACATTGAGATTTTGTACTGAGAATTTTTCTTATGGTGATTTGCCTCCAAATGGATGTTTACTTGCTTTAATCCAAAGAATTAGTAAAGTTAAAGGTTTAGCCATTTCTTTACATTTTGCAGCTTTACAGAAAATTATGAATCATTTTTACTTATATATAGCTCTCTATTGGTGTATACTTAATAAGTACAATTTTTGATTGCGAAAATGCACTTTTACGAATACACTCTAAATCTAGACCTGGTAACAAGATGCATGTGTCTTGACCACACCTTCAGAAAGGTATTTATTAACTAGATAAAATTCACGGAAACTGAAAACACTGAATAGTCTGCATAACATATCAAGATGTGGAAGATTGATAGCACTTAAACATTGCACACAAGGGTTGGATTTTCCCCAAGAACAACTGGATATTCATTGAGGACACGGTAGTCATGTAGGATTATCATTAGGAAATGTATGAGACACACAGCTGTCCTAAAAAACTGTGGAGAGACTTTCCAACCTAAACTACTGTGTACGAAGAACGCTTAATATCCTCTGTTACCATGAGGTGTAATATTGAAAACCTGTTTGCTTAGTGAAGTTCTATTTTGAAGTAATAAACCCTTCTCATAGGGCTTCATCATTTTAAAACCATCTAGTCCTACCAATCACACTTTTTCAGATCTTTTTTCAAACAGGGCTCACTTGTGAGGTGGGAGCGCACTGAGGGTCACGTTACACAGTAATTGCATTTCCCCTCGCGCAGTGTCTGAGTAGTTATAAGGAAAGGCTCTAGGCAAGGTAAGGCTGTGATGGGTGAGGTATTTTTTTACTGTAAGTGTGTGTTAGATTGACTGTATACAGTATGTGCTACTGTGTATTATTGCTGGTGTGCATGTGTTATAGTTAGTTTGTGTGTGTGTGTGACAGAGGGGCTGCAAGGGGTCATCAGGGAAACTCAGCTGAACCTACTTCCTTTTCCTGTGTATACCACTTAAGAATAACACTTTTGTTGTGACTTGACCCTTTTCACCAA
Source organism: Spea bombifrons (assembly GCF_027358695.1). NCBI lineage: Eukaryota > Metazoa > Chordata > Amphibia > Anura > Pelobatidae > Spea > Spea bombifrons. The sequence goes on along the minus strand of NC_071087.1, from coordinate 133,299,805 downwards.
TTAGAATGTTCTGAAATATCTTCTAAAATGTTGAGATCTTTAATCCACAACAAACTGAAAAAGAGAAATGATGGAACACGCTGTTTCCAACATATCATTTTTCTTTTCTTACTACATCAGTAACTCTGTTTTATCCTACTGATCAATCTTTTCTGTTGAAGTCTGTAAATAGGAAATAGACTGCTGTGAATGCTGGCTTGTGCTAGATTCCCACCGCAGAATTCTCTCAATTCTCCATTTATTATCGAAAAAAATCCTCTCATCTCCTTAACTGAACCCCTGCCATTTTAAAGTTATTACTCTTGGACCATGCCAAACATTGTACGAGAACACACTATGAATATTATTAATGACAGTGTTACTGTTTTCGTGGATATGTTTAGTGTTTTAATGTTTTGCTTGACAACTCAGTTTTATGTCCAAATACTTTATTCCAGGTTGGCCAGTAATCTGCAACTATGTTAGAATTAAGAAGGGTGATGGAAATTATCTCTGGATGATTTGTAGGGAATTTGACAGATCTGGCTTCAATCCAGTAAACTATAGTTACAAAGCAAAGCTGCTACAAAATTCCTTGCATTTCGGTTACATTTTGTGTATCTGTAAAAGAATGAATTTGGAGTTCAGGTTTCTGTTATTGTCATTTAGGTCACCGTAACAAAATATGCCTTACTTGTTTTAGTTAAAACAAAAACCTCATTTTGTGATTTCTTCCCACTCGTTTCTCATACCTAATGGCTAACAAAATATATGAAATCATTCCTTCTTTTTCTACCTGGTCTGCTTTCATTCAGTCATATATTCTTAATTTGTAGTAGCCTAAAAATATGAATGCTCCCTCTATGAATGCTTTTCCCCACATTAACCCAGGCACATCCCTTCTCTATATTATTTAACTGATATAGCACCATACAAAAATTTTAGGAAAAAACACTGTAAAACAAGAAGGATTTTTAAAAAGTCGCTGTTAGTTTATTTTTTATTATTTAGCAAAATGTGTGAACAGAAAAAATATTTGAATCAAATAAATATTTGGTGTTACCACTGTTTGCCTGAACAGCATAAATTCTTCTGGGTACATAGGCATATTGTTAAGTAAATGATTAAACAATTATACCAAGCAGTTGCTAATGATCATCAATTTAATATGTTGTTTGAAACACAATCACTAACTAACAGAGACACAGCTGTGTACGAGGAATAAAACTGGGTGAGCAACAGCCAAATTCACCAACAAGGTGAGGTTGCTGAATACAGTTCAGCAGCAAGACACAAGGTACTGCATCAGCAAGGTCTCTCGCAGGCAGACATTTCAAAGCAGACAGAAGTTTCCAGATGTTCTCTCTAAGCTGTTATGAAGAAGCACAAAGAAATGGACAATGTTAAGAACCATATACACAGCTGGCCAAGGAAACTTAATGCAGCAGATGTTCAGCATTGCCATCAGCTCAGTATTTGAAGAAAACGGTGGGACTGTGGTACACCAATCTACTGTCTGGAGAAGTCTGGTCAGAAATGGTCTTGCAGCCAAAAAGCCATACCTCTGATATGGAAACAAGACTAAACAACAAAGGACGTAGGGTGCAGAAAAATGGCAGCAGGTGCTCTGGACTGATGATCTGAAATTTGAAATATTTAGCTGTGGCAGGAGGTAGTTTGTTCACTAAAGGGCTGGACAGCAATACAATAATTAGTGTTTGCAGGCAACAATTAAACATGGTGGAGGTTCAATCAATGCTGAAACGTACAGGCAGATACTTGTCCATCATGTAGTATCATTAAGGAGACATCTGATTGGCCCCAAATGTATTCTGCAGTATGACAATGACTCCAAACATGCAACCAAAGTCAAACTATCTTCAGCATGAAGAAGAACAAGAAGTCCTGGAAGTGATGGCATGGCCACATAGCCTCATTTTAACATCACTGAGTCTGTCTGGGATTACATTACGACTGAGAAGCCAATAAGGCTAAATCCAAAGAAGAACTATAGTTAGTTCTCCAGAATATTTGGAACAACCTACCTGTCGAGTGCTGAAGGTGACTTGATTTAGATTTTTCTTCTTCGCTTTGGTTTAGATATTTCTTCTGTTCACAACCTTTTCATTTTGTTAAATGATAAAAAATACATATCCATATTAGAAATTACAAGTGGCTCTCTTTTTCTTGGTCCGTCATAACCTCATCTATATTATAGATTATATGAATAGCAAACTCAGCGTCCAAGTGATCTGTCCACCGTTAGTGGACATCAGCATTACTTCAATAGGTGGACAGCTTTAGTAACTATGGAAGGCCACTGCTAACAAGAACACTGCTGTTGAGGACCTGGAATGGCCACTTTTCCCAAATTCTACATTTTAATGATCTACATGTAACTGTTTCGAGATTAAACAAGCAATATATATATATATATGCATTAAAAACCACCTTATGTATACACTGCGAGGAGAAGTATCTTTACTTCTGTTCTTAGGATCTGGATGATTATTCATTCCCACCATTCTCTCAACAAATTTTAATTACTGTTAATTTTTTTTCAGGCAGCCATTGTGAATAAAGAATATTACATCCACATAAATTATGTGCAGACACATTTTCATGGCAATAACAAGATATATATTTATTTAACTTTGTTACCAATCTCTATAAAGTGTTTTCTAGGCATCGCTGAGTATTCTAGATAACAAAACCAGTGCCACCATTAAGCATACTATGGTCTGCTTATCTTCATTGTCAGGCTTTAGTCATAGTCATTTCACCTTCTAGGAATAATTTATATGGAAAGCTGTTTGTGTGAATAAATGATTTATTCCGTCTTGGTAAAATATAATAAATCACGGTATATGTAGGACAGAATCATTGTTGCGCATACTGCACTGGGATTTTTCAATATGCATTTTCCTTTCCCTACAGTCAGTTTTCCTGTGTTTTACCAATTTTGCAAAACATGTGTATCAAAGTTTAAGAAGTAACAAAAATTTAGCAACTGACATTTTATATGCAGTCTAAATAGAATCTGTTACTTCTCTAAATACATAATTTTACTATGCCATCTATTTTATAATCCTATATAATGTTGTTTACAGATTAAATAAACTATATTTACGCATTATAAATGCACCCGAAGTGAATACCAGTGGGAGCTATGATTATAACTTCCCGTTCTTGGTATTTTCCATTGCCTTCAGTTTTCCTGACATCTGGTAAAAACTGAGTTTTTTCATAGTTGTATATATATATATATATATATATATATATATATATATATATATATATATATATATATATATATATATATATATAATATATATAGTATTTGTTTTTATAAATTGGATTAACAGTGCTATCCATACTTTGTTGATCCATACACTGTATTTGTTTTATTATTATATTATTACTTTATTATATATTTGTATATGTATATGAAGGAATAGCCTCAATGAATAGGGGCTATTTTATATTAATAGAGAATTCATCACCTTTCAACTTACTGAAACATAAAGGACTGGGAAAATTGGTTTCCACCAATGAGAAGGATTAAGTTGTGGAGGGGTAACCATGGAAACCATGTATTTACCTAAGACGATTGCTGTCAAAAATGAATTCACAATAATGTGCTAAGTATACATACTTTATAGGCAATTTGTGAAAGTCTGGAATTGGATTAGACATTATATATTATAACTTAAGTGTTTCCAGAGAAGGCATTGTAGGGAATGCTTTGTATGCGTTGTATGCAAGGTCTAAGATTGGAGACAAAATAAAATGCTACAAAATTAGCACTAATTTAATTATACTATAATGAGCCATTTCAAGTTGTGTCCTTGGTCAGTCTTTCCAAAGTTTCTAGATGTGCCAATCATTATGTCACCTTGCTCCTGATACATCATATGTTTCCAAGCATTCCTTCTACATGTTGGACGGAATGTGGAGAAAAGGGTACAATGTTACATACTCTTTGGTCATGGTCAAGATTGAACTATTGTGGAAAGATGTGTTTCATTTCATTTCTGCTACACTTGGGAAGTTGGGTCTATTAGGATATTTATTTTAGGCAACAAAAATTGCATTAGTTAGAAATTGGAAACAAACTTCAGGTCCAACTTTCAATGAGTTTAGGCATATTTTAATAGATATTTAAAATCTGGAATATATAACACATTCGATCCATAATACAGTTAAACTATATGATTAACTTTGGGCTTTGATGGTGAAATCTAGTAAGTTTCATACTATTTCATACTATTGTGTTGTCATCTCATTCACCTGAAAATAAACATAAAAACATTTTTTAAATAAATACTTTTTTATATTTAGGGGAGATTTTATGTGTGTGAGCGCCAGAGAGGTAAGCTGCAGGCCCTTAGAGCTGCAGGCCCTTAGGGCAATTAGAGCAGCTTTAAAGGCTTGGACAAGTGGTTGTTACGCCACTTTATGCCATTATATTTTGATCTCTTAAAATGTAATTAATGATACATATTATTGAAAAAATTATACTACAGGATAAATAAAACATAAAATAAATATTAAATGCATGTTGTAAAAACAATACCTAGTAGTAGTAATCGTGCAGTGCCATATCTTGGCTGGGCGCTGCCAAAGGCTTGACCAAGGGCAGTGGTCTAGCTGCCCTCCAATTATAATTTTCCCTCAAATTATAATTTCATTTTCATATTGGTTTTGTTTAAAACAAACTTTCTATCATAAAGTCAGATGCTAGTTTCACTGCCCAGGTGTTGCCTAGACATAAACAGACAGCAGAAGGTGTAGGGGGGGGGGACTCTGACAAGTACACATATATTTAAACACGTACGCTAAAAAAACCATTATATTGGCCACATGTGTTTTTGGTATATACTCTAACTCTTGCTTACCTGTGGTATAGATGCAAGTAAGAAGGATGTTTTATTGAAGGAACTTAATTAGGCTGTGCCCTGTTGACATGTACATTTTTTTTTTTGAAATATTGGCAGGGAAATAATGTACAAATGGACGGCACATCTGTTCAGCATCAGACAACAAACAATAACTAATATATGTGTGTTTCAGCAAATGTGTGAAAAACTCATTGGCGTTAAACAGTCAATTACTAAAGATTTATAAGCAAAAAAGTGATGCTGAATTTGTAGCCTGGAAAAATAATGAACACATATATGTTCTTGGATTTATATGGAATTTTCTTTCAATCATCATCTCATGTGTGACATTGTACATGTGTTTACATATTTTATGCAGAATCTGTAAGGTTAAGTGTTTGTTAAAAATGGAAAGTGCGTTACATTAAGTAACATAATGAATTGTTACGAAGGTTTCTTAGCCCTTGATGTTTGCAGAAGATGACTTAAACTATAGAAAGTATAGAGAGGCAGTTACCTAAAGCAAAAAATACAAATAAGTTATATAAAGTGCACGCTCTCAAACTGACTCAAATAAGACAAAATATAATGCAAATGTAGGTGCACAAACTCATAAAACTTAAAAAATTCAGTGAAATATTATAATAAAAGAAATATACTTGCTAAAAATAAAGCATACAGTCCACCGTCCAATCGGAATGGAAAACAATGGCCAAAAAATGCAAATTTCTTTTTTTTTAAAGTCCAAAGTCCAGGAGAGCTGTTCCGTGAAGACACACCCAAGTTTGTGGAAAAATGCCTTTCTCAAGAGTCTACTTTGAGAGACGGAGAGAGATCCAGAGAAGACAAACTAGAATTAGGTATCATCGGCATAAAGATGACACTGGGGGCAATATTAGTTGATTAGTTTGCCAAGAGATGAACAGCAGAGGGCCAAGGACTGATAATTGGAGGACACCAACCGAAAGTGGAAGAGGTGATGAGGCCTTGCCAGAGAAGCTGACAGAGAAGGAACGGTTAGACAGATATGAGGAGATCCAGGAGAGCGCTGTATCTCGAATGCCTGTAGAATAAAGTGAGTCAAGAAAAAGGTGGTGATTCATAGTATCAAAAGCAGCAGAGAGATCCAGAAGTATTGCAATGGAGAAGTGATATTTTCTTTGGCATAGAGCAAGTCATTGGAGACTTTTGTTAGAACCATTTCCGTAGAGTGAAGGGGTTTGGAACCAGACTGTAGAGGGTCAAGGAGGGAATTAGAGGAGAGGAAGTTAGTAAGGCGGTTGTACACAACCCGTTCCAGCGACTTAGGAAGCAGACAGATATGGCGGTAGTTAGTCAGACAGATGGCATCTACGGATGGCTTTTTAGAATGGGTGAGATTTTTGCATGCTTGAAGGTTGTTGGTACAGTTCCAGATGATAGATAAAGATTACATAGGTGGGTATGTGATTGACAAAGGGATGCGGATAGAAACTTTTCAAGATGTGATGTTATGTGGTCAAGGGGACAGGTTGTTGGGTGAGAGGAAGAAAGAAGAAGGGATGTTAAAATCACCCATAATTAGACAGGGGATATTAGAAGAGAGGAAGAAGGGGAGCCAGGCAGAAAAGTGGTCAAAGGACTGAAACATTTTTGTGTTTCTATGAATAATAACAAAACCGTCTACAATTACAGATTTGTGAGAACTTTATGTATGCAGAATGATTATTTTCAATCAATAACTGCTTAATATATTTTGTCACCAGGTAAAATATTTTAAACTAATGTGTTTATTTTTAATTTTCATTCTCTAACTAAATACCTAATTCAATTTAATTATGTTTGTATCCAAATCAAACTCAAATACAGTAAGTTGTTATCCATGCAAAATGTGTTCAGCATAATGGCGTTTCTGAGCTACCAAGTAAACTTTAAATGTTTAATATTAGATACACAGTATAAAATGACCCATCATAGCAAGCAAATAGGGAGCTGAATTGTATGTGAAATACTTGGCTTTAACATCTAGGGATATTATGTACATAACTATTATTGAAGGGACACTAAATCATTAAACAAATATTTTTTTAAGAAAGTTAAAAAAAGCATATGGTGTATACCACTCCAGGATTTTGGGCAATATTTAAAAAAGACATCTGTAAAAATCAGAGATTTGCAGATGTCACACTAAATTTGGATACCATCCAACTTTGATAGCCTGCGGGCAGCCTAATGTCAAGGTGGCAGGTTTAGCTGGGATAGTGCTGAAGCAACCAGGTTGTTAAATTCAGTGTCAAAACTTTCCAAACAGTGTTAAAACAAAGTGCAAGTTGCTCTTAGAGGTGGCAGGAGGATAGTTTTTTTATGTAGATAACTGTCAGAATCCCTACAGCTAACTGACACAGTATAACTTCATGTCACTGCCAAATCTGTTTTTTTTTCTGTTTTGTTTAGAAAACTCTTGCGGTTCAAGAACATGAAAAGGAAGTCCTCCACTTGTTATCACCAGTGTGTCTGGCTTCTCTGCATTTCTGGATATTCATGGCATTGTCCAGCTACTGACTTTGGTTCTGGTTCTTTTGGATAGTTTCTGACTTTGGTTCTGTTTTTGGTTTGTTCCTTTATATGACCCTGGCTAGAAAGCCTTTCTACCCCTCAAGAATACCCTTGTGTTCTCCTGGTGGGTCATCAAACTCTGAGGGCCACACAATGGCTCATCTGTTTTGTTTTTTTTCCCCAATACCCTCCTTCTGACACTTTTTTAAGGGTAAATAAAAAAAATGTCTTAAACCCATGCCAAACCCACTGGTGTCCATCTTGCATAAATCCAGCCATTGTAGGGTATAGATTTATTCATTACAAAATCTGTAAACCTGTAATATAAATGTAGCGTTTTATTTTATGCAAGGCAGATGCTTCCACATTCTTTGACATGTATCAGACAAAGCTCCAGAAAAGATAATCCCGATTTTGGCCACAAATACAGCATATGTGTTAGGATTTGACAGGGTAGGAATACAAACCTTTACTAAACATAGACAGTACAGAACGGTAAAGTTGCAGACCATTTGTAAATGCCTAGCGTTTATGACCATGGTTGTCCTCCATTAAACAAAAATGTAGTTAAAAAAAATCTCTTCAAGAGATAAACATTTTAACAGCTTCTTTAAGAGCCAAGGGAGTCCCGTTTAACTAACAAAAACATGTAATTGTAATTAATTCAAGGTTAACTATACAAGTTCTGTGTTTTCATGTGGCCATTCCTTTAACCTGCAGTAATGTTCCGGTTAAATAAATCAAAGTTTATGACTCACACATTCAGATTCCTGGAAAAAAAAAGTCCTGAATGGGCAATTCCAGACTCCACAGCTTCACCCAGAAGTCTGGATTCATTGCAGAGGTATTTATTGACAGCACAAAAGCCTATGTAATTATATGTCCAATAATATGATAGTTTGCTGTTAAACTCGCTTCAAAGTCAATTGCAGATGTTCATGAAACTGCAATTTGGGATTACATGGCAAAAAATCAATTAAATGAACCAATATTGCAGTCTCAAATTCTCTCTATCCTTCGACACTAATGACAGTACTTACATAATAATAGGTCATTCACTTTACCCAATCAAAAAAAAAAGTTTCTCTTTTACATGGAAAACCAAAATAATCGTTCATATTTTGGACTATATGATTATTACAATATACTTATTCCATGACCTATTTGAAGAAGATTCTTATATTTTCAACTTGCTTATCCCTGTCATATGGCTAAGCCTTTTTTCTTCTCCGGTGACCCTTATGCCTGACCTGTTTTGTCTGATCACTTCCATTTGTCAGGGAAAGTAATAGAAAATGCATGTATCATAAATCCAATATAATAATCCCAAAGAAAGACAAGCAAAATGTCTGCTTTTTAAACAATTCTTTGAAATTAATGAGGGCCTGCTTAGTAACATGCCTATTTAATGTTCCCGATGGCTCCACTAACCCTGATAGGCAGCGAAAGAAATTATTTTGATTTACTTAGCTGACTCCAATTTTATTACTTTAATTGGCTTTAGGATGAAGGTTATGGCGTAACTTTAATCTGAAACATTTTTGTTCAAAGCAGACAGCTTTAAAATGTCAATTGAAAAATATAAATATCCCTGTACTTTTCAGATTATCATGGGGTTTAACAAAGGGAAATGAGCAAAAATATTTAAAAACTAAAGTAACAGTCTAATGTTTCATGCTTTTAGTCCTCCAGACTTCAAATTTAAGATGAACTAAAGCAATCATATTGCAATGTAATTTTTTTTGTTATGGCTTCAGGTGAGTCAGAGAATATACGTAAATTGGGTACATAATTTAAACAAATCATTGTCTATCATATGTAGCCCCGTTTTGTAAACGTATTCTATCAGTGTTTTTATTATTTAAATATATTTATGCTGTGAACTTTTAATTCTTATGGGCTCAGCCTTTCTTACGTTATTATGTGTGAAAATAAATACAATTAAAGGTGCTGTTATATGTTGTGGAATTTAACACTTTTCTCTCTAAATGTAGCATTGGAAACAATATCCTCATACTAGTGCTGTTGAATGCTCAAGCCGTTCCGGGAAATAATTCTTTAATTGTGTAAGATTTTAACTCAATTAACAATTAGTTGCTAGGGAGCGTTCATTGTCATGTCAGCTTCTTAAAGTTTCTGTGTTGTATTAGTATGATTACACCTTCAGAGCACAATCTAAAATAACAGATCTCCTAAGGGTTAGTTCCCAGGCATACTAAAGTGCAATTAATGTTTTGTGTAAGTGGAACAGCACCTTTAACATGACAGTGCTGAACAATTCAAACAAAACAGCTTGGGGAGAGTCTGCCTGAATCTCTTGATCTAAGGAGAGGTTGACTATTTTAATACACTTCTCTGGGGATGCTTATTAAAAATGAAATTTACACAGAGAAAACAATCTTAGCTTTTTTTTTTTTTAAAATGCCTTCTTTATATGGACTCAGAAATCTTACAGCTCTATACATGAAATAAACTCTCATGACTCCCACGAGTAGGTAATGTCATCGTAATACTCCGTGACTATGGTGGTGGCCTCAGGGTTTTCAGATAAAAGGGAGTTTATTTAAACAACATGAGACCAAATGCAATGTTCTTTGGTTCTACGTTACAAATTTAATGCTTAAGCACAAACATTTATTTTACAGATTCACTAAGCCAAAATATTCATGATTATTCCTTTCAGTATCTCTGCACTGTTGTTAAGTTAATTGTTGTTGATTGAGTCAGGCAACCTTTGTAAGGGTGAGAGGAAGAGAAGGAAGAGGCCTTCAAGACAAAAAACTCATTAGATAAAGCTGGCACGGCCATTTTGAGATACAGATCAAAGCTTCCATGGGGCAAACTTTTAAATCAAAAGTCTCCACAACAATTACACTGACAAACACAAAGCACACGTTACAGGTAATGTAATATAGTATCTATAAAATGATGGTTATAGTTTCCTTTTAAAGATGCAGTCCAGTCACTTTACACAATGGTCAGTGCAATCGTACCCTTTCAGTAGTGATTTTAACAAGTAACTCCATAGTAGCACATTCACAAAAAAGAACTAATACGATTTACAAACAACACAAAACACGGGGCCGACCAGAAGTACTTACATATATTAAAATCCCAAATCAGGAAAAAATCTAACTGCAGTGCAATCAGCAGATATGGTCCATTGATTTCCATGGTGATTTCCTTCCATTTAAATATTGACCCAAAAACCTCCTTGCTGTTAAAATAACACGAACAACGTGAAAATCATTGCAGTTGTTGGCTAATAATATTGGCTAATTTGGTACTTGAGCGCTAACTGTTTGGCAGGACAGACAGGGGCAATTTTAGCATCGGGGCCCAGTGGTTTCTAGTTACAGCCCTGGGAAGATGTACTTGGTTTTTCCTACTTAGATGTAAGCTAAAAGAGATAATTAATTATGTGACAATATCGTACCATGAGGGGCATTGCTATACCACAAGCCTTCAAATATAATGAAATATAAACCAATGAGTGGTAAAACATTAGCTTAGTCCATCATATTTGTCTAAGTGGAGTGTTCCGACTCAAAAGTTTTATTATCATGGTAATTGTTTACCAACTGAAAGGGAAAGTTTATAATGTGAAGTGTATTTGGTGTTTCATAGCGCCATGAACTTTAATACTTTTTCCCTCTTATTAGTTTTTTCGTATATCCCGATTTAGCACTAGTTGTCGGCTTTGACAAACTCTTCATCGCTATGATATTCATATGTATGTATACTAAATTAAAAACAGTCTCAGTGTCTCCTTTTCTCAGTAGTAGCCTTCAGTTAATACAATCCCAGTGTCATATAGTAGCATAACTTGAATGAACAGAAATGAATTATATCCATGCTCATATGATGAGAAAATTATATTAACAAAGAGAACAATGGATGTGTTTGTCTGTGGAATGGATCGTTGATTTTACGGTGGGAATATTCTGGAAAGAGACAGAACCCCTGCTGACTACATGGCAAATTCACTTATATCAATACTTACCTACCGATTCATGGCTTCACATGCAGAACATGAATAAAGTTAAAATGAAGAAGCTTTTTCTTAAAAAATATTCTGAAGAATGATTATGAAAGATTGAAATTCTCTTCTCGTAAGTATTAATTGAACCGTTTAAACGCACCCTGTTGAAATATTAACTTTGACTAAGCACTTATCAATCACCGCAAACACTGCAGTTAATATAAATTACAATCCAAAAATTCCAAATTGGTATTCATTTTTTACTTATAAGTATTACTGTCAGAGATTTTCATCATTTCCACTGTGCTTTTTAAAAATTCACAGTTCAAAATGTCAAATGGTGTATGAAAAACCTATACAAGATAGAACAAAAGTAAGTAAATGAGTTACTGTTTGATTTAGGTGATTTTTTTTACTGATAAAATGATGAGTTTCTAAAACAATCAGCATTTGACATTATACAAAGAACATTAAATGTACATGCTTCTTTGGAGAATGGAGATGTCTCCATTTCATTAGTGAAAAAACAAAATATATTTTTCTACATGCTTCAGCAAAACCTCAAGGTATGTTACTATAAGAAGCAGACAAATAATAATTGGCAATGCAGACCAACAAATACTTGTCCACTTGCATATATGAATGAACGTATGGATTTCCTACTAAAATCACCTTAATCCAATACTATCATTTTTTTAGAACCTTAGACAGTGTTTTGTAACAACTTTATGCAAGTTTATTCACCGAGCAGCCATAAGAAAAGTATAAACATGAACTCTAAATCATCATCATAAAAGCTTAATGTAGAATTACTCTACAATACATCCTCTCAGAAGGTACATCAGATTTCCAGACTATGTGGAACCAACTGCTTTTATATAGGATTCCTGGCACTCCATGAGTGAGAAGAGGATGGCTTGTGTAATGGTATTTGAGATTTTTTCTCGCACTGTACTTTCTCGCCCATACCTACACGTCTCAAACACTAACTTTACCTAACCTGGTTTGAAGCCGCACGTAAAGGAATCAAAGCCATAGTCCATACAGTAACTAAACATCAGTTTTCATTCAATTCCTTAACCTTAGAAGCTCAATATATATAAATAATGACATATTTGCGCAAATAAGAATGCAAATGGGTGTACACACTACATTGTCAATGATAGGGTCTGCAACAGGTAAAATACGGTAATAGCTATACATTGTGCCACTTTCCCATTTTTACAGAGACACTTTAAGTTGTGGGACTATGCCCATCTAAATGCTGAGTTTGTGCACTAACCATGTGCCAAGACCAAAAATTTGTACTATTTAATATTTTGTTTTAATTTAAGTTTACTAATGAAGACTAGGATCATTTCTCACAAGCTCAGAATTCTTGAAAAACCTAGAAAATTAGCTCTTTCAAATTCTCTAAGTCATTTATTATTTTTACTTTGTAGAACCTCCCTTGTGCCTGCTTTCTGTTAAGATCATGCTTTTTAATATTCCTCTCAGCTCTTAGACAATAGATGAATTTCCTCAGCAGTTTGGCTGTTTCTGAAATGATGATGGACACCAAATTATGCCACAAACTAAAGAAAGGGAAAAAGATGAAATAACACATTCCATCTCAAAGATGTTTTCAGAAGCCTTTACTGTCTGTTGTTGCCCTTGAATTTGCCTTATGTGATATGACTCATCTGAGAAGACATCAGTAAGATTAATCAGCTCCTCAGATCTGTAGTATTAAAGAAGTCTTCCTTCTAGTGACGTTCTGCAGAACAATAGACAAATGTATCCTTCTGAGCAACGCTCTTAACTTTGCTACCAGCAAATAGCACCGGCACAGAAGCTAATTTCAAATAACCATGCAGCTACTAAATGCAGTATATTATATGCACAGTGCTGAAAGGTTGAGAACTTTTATGAAGCAGTAACCATAGCTATGTTCGCTTATATTTTTCCTTAACAAACTCCAGCACATAAAGGTTATTGGACAATAAACCCTGTGGAAACAATTGGTTAAAGTTCTCAAAACATTCTAATTTAGCTTCTCACTTCCTGCATTCTTTTTTTTCTCACCAACAGTTCATAAACCATGTTGGGACTTCCACTACTGCGACAAAAGAAAGCAATTAACACCTCTTTATTCTACCCAGCAATTACATCACCAGCAGCAAGAAAAATATAAATCACTCCTATACCTTAACACATAAATGCCAGTGTTTCTGAGGATTCAAGCATTGCTTAACAACTTTAGTCCTGGACTATAATAGTTTTGCTTGAGCATACATAATTAATAAAAACTGTTGATTCTGTATTATTGTCATAATCTATTGTTATCCAGATTACAATTTTACTTAGTTCATATGATAATTCTATTTATGTAATATACATTAACATAGTTGACAAATACACTATATGGACAGAAGTCCCCAAACAGTGCCCACAAAGTTTTAAGCCTTGCATTTACCAAAATGTATTAGTATGTGTCCTGCAGCATACAAAGACATTTTGGACAATCCTATGCTTTCAACTTTGCGGGAACATCTAGGGGAAGGCCCTTTTCTATTCCAGCATTAATGTGCCCCAGTGCACAAAGCAAGGTCCATAAAGACATGGTTGGATGAGTTTGGTGTGGAAGAACTTGACTGGCCTCATCTCAACCCCATCGAACACCTTTGGGATGAGATGGAATGCAAATAGCGAGCCAGGCCTTCTTGTCCAACAGGGTCTGACCTCACAAATGCTCTACTAGATGAATGAGTACAAATTCGCACGGAAACACTCCAATAGCTTGCAGAAAGCCTCCCCACAAGAGTGGAAGCTGTTATAGCTGCAAAGGGGGGACCAACTATATATTAATGTATTACGAACACAATGTCATAAAAGTCCCTGTTGGTGTAATGGTCAGGTATCCCAATACTTTTGTCCATATAGTGAATTGGCTGGGTCAGAAAAGGGCCAGATACTTTTATAATACTTGAGGACAGTGGCGGAACTACCGGGGTCGCAGGGGTCGCGTCTGCGACCGGGCCCCGGCGGCAGGGGGGCCCAAGCCAAGGGGCCGCCCGAAATCGGGCAGGGGCGTCCAACATGCGGCCCGCGAGACCTCGAGGTGCGGCCCGCGTAAGATCGGCAGCCAGGGCAACCGATCTTACGCGAGCCGCACCTCAAGCCCTGTTACTTACTTGTGGGAGGGTCTTCTGGACTGCACAGAGGAAGCGGAGTTTACGTGACATCCTACTTCCTCTGTGCTTTAGCAGAGAAGGCAGAGGGAGGCCGCGCCCCCTGCTGAAGTCTGTGAGCAATCACAGCGAGCACAGTCCCATCATGCCTAGGTACCAGCATTTACTGCACATCACTTACAGCCACCCTGTACCAGCATGTACTGGCTGACTTGGCATGATAGGAGTGTGATTGCTAACAGCAATCACAGCAATCACACTCCTATCATGCCAAGCCATATTGCTAATTTTGTCCAAGTGTGTGTTATCTACTTTTATTAAAAATGTGAGTTTTTATTATTATTTTTAAAGGTGGGGGTCATTTTCGGTTTTGGCTAAGTGAACCCTGAATGTTTTGGTACAGAATTTTCATTTTAGTTCATCCCTAGAATAAATCTAGGGAATCCTGAATTTGTAGTCACAAAACTTTCTAGGCCCAGAAATCAGTGAGAGGAAGAGTAAAGGTTTTGTGTCATTTTACTTTATTTTAATCTGCATATTTTATTAAAGGCCATATTTTTTGTCACAGTGAAAAATGAGTGCGGCCCGCGCACGTATACAATTCTGATGAAGTGGCCCACTGCAGAAACTTGGACACCCCTGGATTATGCCCTTTGTACATGCGCCCCTTCTTCTTTGATTTTTTTACAGATATGATTCAATATGTAAATTGAATTTGTTGAAGTTGTTGAAAAAAAATTGTAGGGTAAAAATCATGTTTTTTTTGGGGGGTGAGGGGGTGGGGGGGGCCCTTAACAGATTCTCGCACCTGGGCCCTGAGGCGTCTAGTTACGCCCCTGCTTGAGGACTTGACTTTTGTTATGGCACACAAAAAGGCATATTGCAAGCTTACAGTTGACCAAATCTAGCCTTAAAATATGCTTTTATTCTTAAATGTTCAAGAATGTAGCAACTCTAGTAAGCCTATAATTGGTATTATTATAGCTGTTTTTCCATTTTATTATAGTCTACCACAATATAAAGCAGCTTAAAAGACTAGTACTCAATACTAAATATATTTACACTTTTTGTATTGCCACTACTACTGGCATTGGTGCTCTGTAAACGAGAACATATAGTTAATAAAAATGGATCCAATTATAGTTAATCATTGCATTTCTCTAAGAAGTATAAGTATATCTAAAATTCCCTTTCTAAAAGAAATGTTTGGGCGATGAAGGGTTGTTTGCTCCCTTGTGTTGGTATTTACAAGGGGCAATATAACTTTTAATGTTCTTGAACCTTTGTGTAAATTACTGTTGAATTTAATGGAATATTACGAACCAACGGATTCCCAAAAGAATTTTAAGCAATTCTGACTACAATAAGCTGGTGGTTATATATGTTGTGATAAAAATCACTTGTACATCCACCATTTCAACTTTATTCTGTTTGCCTTAAGGATTTTATTTCCAACCAAATCTCTTCAACAGGCACATGACAACAAAAGTTCCAGATAACCTTTATCTAGGAACATTTTTTTCTGTATGCATTCTCGACTGTCAAAATCAATCATTTTCTACAATATCTGTCTGTTTCATTAATTGACAATACAAATGTTTTTTTTTTACATCCTAGACAACATCCATTTGTGATGCTCTTTCTTCTGCTTTTACCACTCAAATAAGTTTCTTATTATGCTTAACTTTTAATCAACATCTTTTTAGGATCACTGTGGGTGGAAGAATGGGTTCCTACCCCTGATTCTGGACATCTGACCAATTCATGGCTAATTTCTGCCTATTGTTTTTTTATGCCCTCCTTGTTTTATACCTATGCCCCTTTAAGTGGGGTGGCAATGTTATGCCCAGTGAGAAAGTCAAAAAGGCAAAGGGAGTCACTTAACTATAACTTATGTACTTTAACTTAATTCTAACCTTAAGGCCTGACCCAGGGCAGCACACCATCCACTGCTTCTGCTAAGGAGGCATGGACTTGGGTATGGGTTGAGGTCCTGCAATGGTTGGAAGCCTGTCAGTAAGGGATGTAACCTATATAGTCAGCCTCTGGAAGAGCAGGACCAGTTGGGAAGATCATGGGTCTCCCTCTAACGGAATCACAGTAGTGGGAGGTCTGCTTCCTTGTAATGCACCCCTGTTACTGATGCTGACAGACGGGATATGATGTCATACCCCGTCGCTTAGCACTGAAGACACACTCACCAACCAGAAAGCAGAACAAGAAGAGAAGGAGAGCAGGAGGAGTGAGAAGAAGAGGAGCTGCAGGAAAGGAGACAGTGATGCTGGAAGGATAGGGAGACATTGTGAGGCTTAGTATATGGGTGTTATGCTGTACCAATGTCATTGTGTGGCCTAGTATATAGTGATAGGAGTTATGCTGTACCACGGTCAATGTCTAGATCAGTATATAATGATAGGAGTTATGCTGTACCACTGTCAATGCCTAGCTTAGTATATAGTGATGGGAGTTATGCTGTATCACCATCATTGTCTGGCTCAGTATATTGTGATGGGAGTTATTCTGTACCATTGTTAATATCTGGCTCAGTAAGTAGTAATGGGCGTTATGCTGAACTATCGTCATTGTGTGGCTCAGTACATAGTGATGGCAGTTATGCTGCACCACCGTCTGTTTCTAGCTCATTGTATAGAGATGAGAGTTATGCTGTACCACTGTCAATTTCTAGCTTAGTATATAGCGTGGTGACAAATACTCTAGGTATACCCCTGTGCCGTCGACCTCTGTGTGGGCACTCTTACGCAGTACACACAAGTAAATAGTTGTTGTAGGCTACAACATGTAGTGACACCAATCTACTGTACGTCTCCTTTAAGTTTTATGGTAAATCTTAAAATGCTTTCAATGAGCCTTTGTAATTTTAGTTCTTGTTTACAGTGACAGTAAAAATGTTTACTTTTAGATTTTTTAAATTCAGTTTCTGTATTCATATACCGTATTTGCTCGATTATAAGACGAGGTTTTTTTCAGAGCAAATGCTCTGAAAAATACCCCTCGTCTTCTAATCGGGGTCGTCTTCTAATCAGACCTCAAATAGAGGTCTGATTAGGAGACTAAGATCCAGATCCCCCGCACCGCTGCAGGGGACCTGCATCCTCCTGTCTCACCCCCCCCATCATACACACACTTACCGGTGCTTCCTGCTGTGTTGCCGGGGCAGCGGGTTGACGTCTACGCGATCCGCGTAGACAACGTCCGCTGCAGCCGGAAGGAGGTGTGGCTAGCAGCGGGGGTTGTCTGCGTCCATCGCATAGACCTACCCCGACTGTCAGAGATCAGAGTTCCCCGCACCGGTGCGGGGAACTCTGATCTCTGACAGCCGGGGAAAGTATACGCGACGGACGCATACAAACCCCCGCTGCTAGCCACACCTCCTTCCGGCTGCAGCAGAAGGCGACGTCAACCCGCTGCCCCGGCTGGAAGCACCGGTAAGAGAGGGGGAGAGCGGGGGAAGGGGGGTGAGAAAGGGGGGTGAGAGAGGGGGGGAGAGAGAGAGAGAGAGAGAGAGAGTGTGTGTGTGTGTGTGTTAGTTAAATGGGGGTATAGGGTGTGTGTGTGTTAAATGGGGGCATAGGGCATTTCTGGAGTGGCGTTAAGGGGGCATTTAATAGAGCACTCTGCCTCCTGAAATGCCTTATACCTCCCTATATGCCACTCTGCCCCATAATATGCCTTTTAACCCCCTAAATGGCAGAGTGGCATATAGGGGTATAAGGCATTTCTGGAGGCAGAGTGCTCTATACAATGCCTTTTAACACCCTTAATGCCACTCTGCCTCCTGAAATGCCTTATACCTCCCTATATGCCACTCTGCCCCATAATATGCATTTTAACCCCCTAAATGCCAGAATGGGATATAGGGGTATAAGGCATTTCTGGAGGCAGAGTGGCACATAGGGGGTCAAAAGGCATACCATGGGGCACAGTGGCATATAGAGGGTTAAAAGGCATATCATGGGCCACAGTGCCATATTGGAGTGGCAAGCCTGGGGGCAGATGTGCGTAACTGGGGGACAGGTTGGAAAATACAAGAAATAAAAACAAAAAAAATATTTTTCTCAATCATAGCTTTTATTAAAAAAAATAGTTTACATGAATTAACATTTACTGGTAAAACTTTTTTCCTTTGGGGTCGTCTTATATTCAGGCTTTTTCTTTTTTTCCTAAGTTAATATTCAGATTTTGGGGGGTCGTCTTATAATCAGGGTCGTCTTATAATCGAGCAAATACGGTATTTATGTATTTAAGAGTACTTGTGTGATATTGTTGTAGTTTTCCTGGATAAGGTTGCCATGGAAGCAGCCATTGCTGTGTACTGACCTCCATGGTGTAACTGGGCTGATTACTAGCGAGATCTCCAACCTCACCGACAGTCACACTGGAAACTCTGATTGCTAACCAAGGCTAACTGCCCAGCACAATCTTGCAGAGGGGCCCAATTGACCTGCACTCCCAGGCCTAGGTCTAGTTGGACCATTGTCCACCACTGTCCATTTTAAACCTAGTCTATTTCTTCTCACATGCCACCTGTTCTCCATACATGTCTAGTAGATTGTAACAGACTATTTTGTACACAGCAACAGATACTGTACATACTGCTTAAAAAGTAACATAACATTTTTAAAGCAATATACCCATTATTCTCCTAATTAAACATATTTACTTTACAGACATCAAGAAAAATATTTTCAACATCCTAAAAGTAAAGTTATTTCTTTGCAATGATCTGTATTGTTTTGGTACTATTACAGTGTTGTTTTCACATAGTTTCTGTTGTGCGTGGGCCCATTGCAATGCAGGTGAAAGAAAACCCTGGTGTGAGTATATTCCAAATAATTCATGCACATCTATGAAGTCTTCCTATGCAAACAACTGCTATTATGAGGTCAACCTCTTACATGAACATAGTTTGCATTCTCATTTTAAATTGAGACTTCCTTGAATGTAGATGTCATTTATACACAGGCACTTGGTAACAACAGTTGTATCTAAACAATATGATAGTTATTAGTTACATTTATTTAACTCATTTTTGTGTCTTTGACAAAACGAAACTTTCACTTTAACAAACCCTCACAGTGAATACTAAGATAATTGTACAATAAGGTTGTGTTTACAAAGAAGAATATTTTTTTTCCAATTTAATTAGAACACATCAAATCTTACCAGTTAGTAGAGAAGATCGCTTTATTATGATGGAAAAGATTATACTCTGCGCATATAAATCTTCATTAACAGGTGTCCATCAATTGTGCTACCATAGTTAGATTTAAAAATAAAAATATTTGAAAACTGTACTGTGTCTCTGATGTGTTTTTATGAGCATTTTTGCAAATGTGCTTTGACATTCTTTGTGTATTATAAACGGTTCCAAAATAGAGGCTGTGCATATCAATACACATCCACTTTAACTCGAAAACAATAAAGGACCAGAGTCACGATAACAATAAAGGATGATGTGAAGATTTTTGGTGAAGGGGTTAAGCATTCAATTTAAGAAAATGTCAGTTAGTCTATTTAGCAACAGTTAACCTGTAGCCCAGGAACGGAGAACCAGTAATGGTAAGGGCATTGTTTGGTCAATAGCGGTCATAAGGTCTCTTAATGCTTTAGGTGGTTATAGTGCCCGCTGAACACATCAGATGTTTTATGTTACAGTACTTAGAAATATTAATATCAATCGTATAAAATACTTAAATACATCACTCTAGCTCCTTTGTGGTCAGTTGATGAATAGGTATGCTTTTGACTCATCATAAAACTTCTAAAATCATTCTAACGAAAAAGAGAACCAAAACTACCATTAAAAGCCCATTTCTTTATCTATCGGAGCACCTGTGGTGCATTAGCAGAGCAGGGGCTTACAAAGCAACCTCCACTGTTCAGACTCTGCATGCTTCTCTTAGTCATTTGTGAATTTGAGTTGGCCATTAACTATCCCACAGAATGTAGAAAGACTTCCCGGGAAGAGGTCAGGAAGATTAGTTCATCCCTTTTGCTTAAATAATAGGCGAGGAAAAACACTTTCTTCTCAGTGGTCACTTGAACAAGGAATTTGAACATACGACTACTTCCCCAATCTCTTTGGTGACAGAATGCTTATTAATGTACTTTATTTTTCTGCAACCCTTATTGTGGATTAGTAATTAACGAAAAGCATCCTCGTGATAATATATAACCAGAGTTAATATGACAACTTTCACCATGAATTAAAGAAACTTGACAACAACGGGGGCAATTGCCCCTTGGGATTATGATTTAAAATGTCTGTGTAACTGCTGTAAGATTTTAATTTAACAGGGATCATTTGTACCATGCGTTGAGAGAACTAGATGGTATAGACGGTATTTACTGTAAAATTATGTATAAAGAATAGTTCTGCAATCACAATAGCAACCAGTGGAATGTCCCTAGTGATAGTGCTCTACATTAACTACCTTGCACCAAAAATACCTTTTTTATATGTAATCCTCAATATAACTCTCTGGGGATTGGCTTTGTGTGAGGACGGAGCAACAATATATGGGGTCACGGAGGGCCTTTTGTCAAAGAGAATGTGGACAGGCGTCAGGGAAAGTGGGTAGAACGCCGGTTTTGGGTGGTCAAGACCACATACTGTTCCCCTGCCCGAAGAAAGAAGGAACTGACCCAGAGAGCTGTGGAAATAGGGCTTCACCCAGAGACTCTGGGGCAAATCCAGATAGTTCTCAGATATGGTTTTAAAAGATCTATCCCAGTAAGAGTATTCTATGAGAAGGGATAGACTGGCCCTGTATAATTCATAGTAAAATATGTGAGAGTATCTCATTTTATAAACTATGCAGGATCAAATAGGCATTTCTTGCAGGAGAATTTTACTGAGGCTGACATTTCTTAACGCATACTTATTTCAAGAACTAAAGTAAAAGGCAAAATGTATTAAAATAGTAGTTACAGCCCCCTCTATAACATACCCTCAATACTCTTCCTCTCTTATTTTTCATGCCCTATTGGATATATATCCTTAATTATTATGCTTTAGGTTAATCATCATGATTATAGTTTATACATATTAACGTGATCTAGCAAGCTATTTATTGCAAATTGTATGGTCCATTCTCTTTATTGGCTACTAATCATGGAATTATGAGACATTATTTCCCATTAAATGTAATTTTAAGATTATGTAGTAGGTAAGTTATGTATTTACGATTGTTTTGGTATTACTGAAAAAAAAAAAATATTTTTACCAACCACCCCCCATCCAGGTGTCAGACTCTGCCTAATTCCAAGGATTTGTGGAATTCTTTTTGACCAGGTATTCAGCTTACTAGATGCAATTGTCAAGACCTAGCTGGACTCTTTACATGGAATACCTAATAAGAATATGTCCTTAGGAGCTTTACTTCCCTGCTGTGCTATGAATAGATTTTCTTTGTTAAGGAAAGTATTTCTGTTATCCCTTTCCTCCTGCATGGAGAGGCTTGTTACCCGGAATTGTTGCCTGAAGGCACTGCTGACAGGGAGATTAGAATAGCGAGACTGACTGCTTTGATTTCATAGATATGAGAACTGCTTATGGGTCCTGAAAACACAAGTTTATGAAAATACCAAAACAGTTGAGTAAAATGTTCACCAGAAATGAGATTTTTTTTCTGGAAAAAACATCATGATAACTAGCATGAACATTTTCTGTGGGTAGTTTTAACTGTTAGCAGTTGTTAAGATCATAAGAAATATCTATGCGCCCCAGTTCTGTTTAGTCTTTTTCAGGGTTGGCTGCTGCCCTGTATTCCAAAGATTTAGCAAGTCATACTATAAAGAACCAGGTTTAATAAACTTATTGAGGGGATGGGGCATTAATAGCATACATTCCTTTTATTACTTACAAAACACTATACAATGATTAAGATGCATCAGTTTAGGCTGGTTTAGGTGAAAGAATTACAAAAAGTAAAAAATCATAATTTTAGAACTTTCCAAAAGTGTGATTTGGAATCAACTTAATGGCTAAGGTTTGCTTTCTAACGATGTTGGATACATGTTGAACCCACTGAAAATTGCAGCGATAGTTTTCATGATTACATGATCTAAAGAAAAAAACACACGAACTTGGTTTCCTCAAGTTTTAGAGAAGTCATGTAATTTGATTATTTGGATAAGTTTGGCCTGTATATAAGCCACCACTGTGTTTTTCCCCTTTGGCCGGTAATTATTGGTTATTTTCACTAATTATAGCAAAAACATATTGAAGAAAAAAGTCTTATTTACATAATATCTCCCATACTTCCGATCCTAAAAAAATAATGTATTTTGATAATAACCCATTGAAAAGGTTTTATATGTGTTGTGATTTTTTATTTTATTTATATAGCATTTCTTTGTAAGCTTTGTGACTTTCTAGTAGAACTTACACACCATCCCCCTCTACCAAACAGAGGAAACTTTGGACCTTGGTAAGGGACTCATATGGTCTGTCTTTTAGTCCATCAGGCTTTTAGTCTGTCACATGCAAATTTTAATGGCTTTACATTTTTATTATTATAAAATACATAACACTGCCATCCAGGATTAATGCTTTCACCATTGGTGGGCTTTTGATTGATTCATTTACATGCCAAGCTCGGCAGACATTCCTTATTCCCTGCTGATTTTAGCGTAAGCTGCAATGTTATTATTGAAGTATCTGTCTATATTTGGGGAAATATTTCACCTAATTAAATGCCACAACTAGAACCGCATAGCAGCATGTCAGATGTGGAACATATTCTTGACTTTGCCAACAGGGGATGACAAATTTATGAAAAAAACAAACAACACATTAGAAAGTAACACAGTCTAAGCCAGTCTCAATAGGCTCACTAAGCATCTGTTTACCATGCCTACATATAAAGGATGCAGTGACGCATGCATAAAACAATCCATTAATCACAGACAAATCAACACGCCAGTTCAACTGAGGTGCCCCATTGACAGGTAACCAGTGTCAGACAGCACTGGCGCCCAGGTGCCTGATTCAACTAATAGTCCCATTATGCTCATAGTGAGCTGGTTCACACATATTTACTTTCTGCCAAGCCTGTCCTGCAGCTTTACTGACACTCACACCAGTCAATCACGAGGAGTCTACAGAGGAGAGACAGCCCCATCTTAGACTGAAGACAACAGAATACTGATATGTTGACTGTTGATGTCAGGGGTTGGGTGAGGTTGGGTGCAGGTTTTTCCCATGCTGTCAGGGAATTTAATGACAGACCATCTATACAATTGAGTTATTGTAAACAAAGCACAGATACTCAAACATTTTTTTCATACTAAACTTTTTTATTAAATGCATTTTATAATTTTGTAAATAATAATAGTTATTTTATAAATTTTATAATAATTATTTTTAAATAATTATTTTTAAATACCAAGGAACTATATAGACTGTCAGTCTTGAGATTGAAGGTAACTGCATCATAAATATAAATCAGCCCATCCTATAAGTATTTGGTAGATACAGTGAGTAAGAAAATGGATGACAAAATCAGAAAGGATAGCTCATGAATTTACACACAATGTTCATTATAACATTGTTTGCAGCATATGGGAATGGAGGCACCAGATTCATCTTTAAACTTAAAGGTCCCTGGAAAAAACTCTACACGTGTCCAACTGTCCCTGCTGTAGCTGCACAGACCTCTCTACTAACTCTCTCTTCGCAGTCTCTGCGCCGTCTACTCCCGGGATATGATGTGATATCATGACTCTTTCCAAAAGCAGGAGACACACTGGATGCATGGGAGAGAGTTCACCCAAACGATAATACTGGGCCCTGGTAGCTGCCCCTTTTGCCTTGTGTATATGCGCATATAGGCACCACATAACAAGCCTGAAGGAAATGAACAAAGAATATATGCCTAGAGGCACAACATAAAAGGCTTGAAGAGATACATGAAGAATATGCACATAGAGGCATCACATAATAGACCTGCTTATTTTGCTGGTCGCCATTTATATGTTAAGTCTTTTTGACTGTTGTGATACCTGCTGCTATAAACAGTATTCACAACACACCCACTAATTGTCATACGCCACTGTATGTTATATATAGAACATAACTTATTCCAGTATGTATTTGGTCTCCTCTTCATTGGTTCCTCAATTTTTACTGTAGTTGGGTGCAATACGAGGGAAGTTACTAGATTTTAGACACACTGTGAGGATACTATCTTCAATTACCAGTTAAGAGAACAGCATTTGATAATGCCCATGTCCTGCTACTAACTACCGACTAACTGGGACTAGCTCCGCACACGTGGCTAGCCTGTCCACTGCTCAAAGCCATATCCACCAGAGAGTGCGGTTCTGGAAGGCCAACCCTGGGAAGTTCCCAGTTATGGTGTGTACCCAAATACCCATACAATGATAAGCTTCACAAGAGGAATGTATGATTAAAAATGTAATTAATTACAAGACCGGGATAGAAAATCCACAAATTAATATATTAAATAGGTATGAGTATTCTTTTTGCTTTATGTCTTTTTGGGGGAAAATTATATCAGATATAGAAAAAAAAAAATAACTTAATGTCTATTTCCCCAATAACCATGTCTATATTTCCCCTGGATAACAAGCAACTTTGTCTGCTTTTATTAATTATTTTCTATTAACACTTAAAGGATGAAATAATTATTTTCTTAACTTAAGCAGGATAAAATGAAAGAAACATATATCGGACATAATATTGTGTACATAACTGCCTCATATCACAAGGCTCCTCTATTACTGTAGAAGATTGTTGCCAAAACAGTACATTACAGATAAGACCGCACAGGATCTATCAGACGAAAAGAATGTCCCCTTAAGGCACATGGTTCCGACTTTACAATAGCATATGGAGACTTTAAGCTATGCAATATTTTAAACTAAAGTCCTTCCTCGCAGGGAGTGAGGTTTGTAAAAAAAAATGCAGAATGTCAGATTCCGATATTTCATGTAGCTGGCTACACTCCTTTGGTGCTTTTAAGGAACAGCAATATATTTTTTTTAAATAAAAAAATAATGCCAGTAACAGAACTCTTGTCTTTTCCTTTGAGTTTCATACTATAAAGATTAAAGGATTTATGGCTGCATCAGAGCAAGGCTTTTCGGCATTTAACTGGTTGTTACGTAAACATCTATCTCTCCACAGCCACAGAAATAATGTGATATTTCTCCCACACATTTCAGAACATATACTCACTCACTGCAGCAAACACCTTAAATTACTTCCAGCCTTTCCCCAGTTATTTTCTATAATTTCACATTTCACATGGTAACGTAAGGAACTAAGCTATCATTAATTTAAAGGATTGCCTCCTATGAGTAGCAAACAAAAATGTGCTCACTCCAAAATATCATCATTTTAACCGAAGCGGAATCCATATTTATTCAAATATTCACTATGTCCTGCAGCAAAGTTTATTTTACTCAATGGAGCATAAAAATGCACATCTCTTATGTTTAGAACATAACAATTACCAGCATGCTCTTGGTTTTCTTTCACGTTGAGTTTCATAGTGTCATATTGTATCTTTGCAATGCTTTCTGAATTGTTCTAAAAGTTGGGTAGTTACCAAGATGTTAGAAGGCAGATATACATGTGCCAATGATGCCTCTAGCTGACAAAATTCACGTCCCTCGATATATTTAGAATCATCCTACCAAGTGATGTATTCCGGGCTAGGCCGACCAGGTTTAGGGCAGAAGGTCCAGTATCCTGCTGCTCAATGGGCCAGTTACAGGTGAGATCTTTCATCACCTTAACTGGCCTATTTACCCTATGGAGGCTATGCGACTCAGAAAAGCCTCCATAGACTGGATTAGAAGAGGCTGCACACCTATAAGACACAGAGCGCAGATTTATGACATTATAGCCTTTAAGAGACAGAAGGCTTTTAAAGGTTCTACAGACTCTGACAAGGAGGGAGCATCTGGGGAAGCTGCTCTAGGTAGGGCCTAGGGCAGCACAGAAAGTAAATGTATCCGTAATCCTACCTTTTAAATTATACCATACAGGGATTAATTTACCAGAGAAAAAAATCTGTTAATTAATAAAATAAAACAATTGCTCATTTTTATAAACATGATGCTTTTCCCCAATGCCTATTTTGATCATATGATTTGGAATTTCTGAAACATAAGTATTGGTGAACCTCATCAATCAATACTACATTTCTTAAGGCCTAGGTGGTCACACGTCTTTTCTTTTATGAAGATAAATCATATCTAATCAATCTATCTCATCATATGGGAACTTCATAGCTAAAGCCTCCCTATTCAGGCTTCTCCGTGGGTGGGTCTAGTCACAGATAGCTGTATGATAGAGTAGCTTGGAGCATGTATGCCTAAATACAGATTCCACACCCCGGGAGTTTCCAGGTCTACTCATTACCGGTAGCCAGTCTTTCAGAGCACAAGTATAGCAAATGAACACCTGTTTAAGGACACTTGAAATGACCTAGTAACACAGGACATCAAGTGGGCCTAAGGTGTTGTAGATAATAGGTTGCTGTTTCTTCTGGGGACAGTTCATGATTCCGGTGTCCAGTCTTTTCTTTTTTATTTCAGTTTGTAAACAGGTCCTGCAAAATTGAAAAAAGCTGTAGAGTGCAACTGACCTGAGACAACTGAATCTGCTGGGTGGAAAACCACCTGCGTGTTCATATGTCCCAAATGAGTTTCTGGGAACTTTCCTTGAATAACCCTTGTTAAGGCTAACAGAAGAGTTGATGAGGGGACTAACTATGTCATTATGCTTTGTCTGTTCATACTCCAGTTTGTGTATAGTATGTAGCCCACCCTATATGTTCTAATACCATTGGAGGGGTAAGTGCCTCCTCTTGCCCTCACCCTGGAAATTTAAATTAAATTTGACTTACAGAGGCAACAGGTGAGGAGAGCATTAACAAAATGTGCTATAAATAGCCATAATATTTAACAACCATTTTCATAGAACCAAATCTCTTTACTATCCTAGTGACAGCCAGCAGCTCTTGTTATGAAGCACCTCTTACAATGTTGTGGAAAAATGGTTCAGATGACTATATGGTGTATTAGTAGATTCTGCTGTATTTTTAATGGCAGGATTAGGATGTATAATGACAGCTGAACTCTCCATTGTCAGCAGGACCCAGTATCACTAGCTCTAACCTCACACATTAAGTGTAACAGAGTTTAAATGACCCCCACCGCCACTGATCAGACATACTGGGGGCCCTAGGATCTACTGCGAGATAAGGAAGATTATGGAGAAACAGTTTTTCCCTCTTCAAAAAAGGAAACAAAAATTGAATATAAGAAGAAACATTAAAACTAAATTAGAAATAAAAACATAATTATACAGGCCCTAGTGTTGTCACAGTGACATCATCAAGTGTACCATATGATTATAAGTGAGATTTATACAGACCAAAAGGGATCTCTGCTCATGTTACGCTGCTCTAGCAGTAAAGAAGAAAACCAAGTGAAAAGAAAATAGAAAAATCAGTATATGTAGTGTTTAAGGTAGTGTTTAGGGATTAATTTGTTCTTTAAAAATAATCACAAAAAAGCTCTTCAGGTTCTTTCACTAAGTAATGATACCTGTTTTCTATTACACATCATTAACTTCTGAAATTAAATTGACAGTGAATATCCATAAGAATGTTATTGACACTGCCGGCGCCTGTACGGTCAGCAGGAGAAAGCAGGCGGCAGGAAGCGATTGGCGGCCAAGAAGCGCGATTCTTTTACTCAATCAATTGCGCAAACCTTATTTTTCAGTGTTAAAAGCCTTAAATATAAAGTTCGCTTGCTCTTTAAGATCCAGATGTTCTCTTGACTTCCAAAGCTTCACAATCTGGTAAACGCACACTTTAATTAAGTGACAATAGTTGTGAGCAAGTCCCATGATTTATTAGCTATAAAAGATAAGAACAACTAATCTCAAAGAGGTTCATGTTAAATGGCAATTTCTGATATAGCCCTAAGCATCTTGTAATATTTATTAATGTCAGGCCTTTCAATTTATTTTGTTTGCTTGTTGAAAGTTTTTTTAGGTTTCCTCTTGACCTGTACCCTTAACTTTTATGAGCAGGATGTGGTTTAATTGACAAAGCTGCTTCATGTAAATGTCATTGAAAGAACAATAACCCTCAGCAGTTTCTTTCTGTAGCTAATGATTCTTCAAAGTATTAATACTCTTTTCTTCAATACAACTGTTATACCCTTTGAAAAAGTTACTCTAATATACTACCTATATAGCAGAAAAAGGGGTGGATATGTGTAAGGGGTTATTTTTTTATATTAGCGGGCATTTATAAATTATAAAATACATGACATACTGTATGTGCACCTGTATTGTGCCTTTCTCCTCTCAATCATGAGGACGCTAAAGTGCTATGGATGTTTTCTCAACTTTAATAATTGGTCCTCCAGTCAGGTGGTGACATCTGTCATGTTTTTCAGCACACATATTATTTTCACATATTGCTGACCTGCGCAGCATGTGAGATGTATAAACATACCTGGGAACTTCTGGGCTCCGGCTACCCAGAGCCTACCCTTGCGGGACGCGACCAGGACTGCCCAGGTTCCCAGGTACATGTATAAACTCATGGAAGGAAACAAGTTATATATAACTATCAGATAAACATTTTAGGCAGATGTGAAAAATACTGTAAAGTAAGAATGCTTCCAATAATAGACAATCTAATAGTTTATTTTTATGGAAATGAGTGAACAGACAAAAAATGAAATCAAATCAATAGGTGTGACCACCCTTTGCCTTCAAACAGCATCGTCTCTTTTAGGTAAACTGGCACACAGTTTTTTAAGGAACTAGGCAGATAGTTTGTTTCAAACATATTGGACATGTAACCACAATTCTTCTGGGTGTGGATTTAGGCTGCTTATCTCTTTTCATGAAACCCCAGACAGACTCGATGATGTTGAGATCAGGGCTCTGTGGAAGCCATACATTCACTTCCAGGACTTCTTGTTCTTCTTTACACTGAAGATAGTTCTTTATGACTTTGGCTGTATGTTTGGGGTCCTTGTCATGCTTGAGAGTACATTTGAGGCCAACAAAGATGCCACCCTGATGGTATTGCATGATGGATAAGTATCTGCCTGTACTGCTTAGCATCGAGGAGACCATAAATATCCATGTATCAGCGTATATAATTCCAAAAAAAAGTGATAATTGTCAACCTTGTTTGCATATGGCTACCGAGAACCCAGGGCCGGCCGAAGACTTAACGCCGCCTGGGGCGAAGTTTAAAATGTAGCCCCCCCCCGACGCCGGGGGGGCGGCATTTTAAACTTCGCCGACACCATTATCTACACCCCCCCGGTACTTACCTTTAAACAGTCCTGAGGCGAGTCTCCCTGCTCTGCCACGGTGCCGGCTTGTAATGCTGAGCGCCGGAAATTCACGTCACTTCCGGCGCTCTGCATTACAAGCCGGCACCGAGACCGAACAGGGAGACTCGCCGCAGAGGAGAGAGGGGCGCCGAGCGGGTAAGCGAAAACCACTCGGTGCCCCTCTCTCTCTCTCCTCCACTTCAAAAAAAAACAAAAAAAAAAAACGCTTGGGGCGGCAAAGTGCCGCCCCTTCTAAAGTGCCGCCTGGGGCAATTGCCCCAGTCTGCCCCATTATAGGGCCGGCCCTGCGAGAACCCCCTGCAGAGGTGGTAGAACTACAAGATTTCTGTGGCTGACAAGAAAAGCATTGTCTGGTGGATAAAGATGAAAGTTGCCTCTGCTATATACACAGTATTTATTTATCAAAATTGACAGAGGAGGGAAATGCTTGTTGGTGAATCAGTACACATAAATCTATATTGTCCCCCAGACATCATGTACCTCACTACTAATTCTAGGGGCTTCCTGTACCCCATTATGTGCTAATTATAGAGCTTCCTATTTAATTAAATATAATAAAAAACTTTGTTCAGGAAATTTTTGTTTTAGCATTTTCTCTCTGCATAATTCCATAATTAGACCCATCTAAATGTTCAGCTGCAGGCCCATGTATCCCTTAATCCCCCACTGTTCAGCAGAGACAACTTAATGGGAAGGGATAATCATACAGATACCGAGAACAGGAAATTAAGATACCTTTGCTCATGGTGTACACGTAAGGGTGGTTTTTAATAAATATATTTTAACCTTTACACACAGTTACATGGGTTCATTTAGCATACATGACGATAAAACGTAGAATTTACTTAAAAGTGATAGATCTGCTTTAAATATATTCCCATCTCTTTAGGGAGAAATGTTCACGGGATGTTTTGTTTGTAGAGGAAGGGTGTTTTTTTTATAGTGTGTACTTTAAACAAACTAACAAAAAAACAAAGATAAAGGGGGTCCCACAGGTGTACTTTACAACTTTCAATTACAGGAATGCTTTAACTCTTTAACTGCTGCATCTTCTTTATTTTAGAAGTCACAAATAAGCTGTGATAAATGCTGGCTAATCCAATTTGTGCATGTGTTTATTAATGTACCACATTACCAATGTACCAAGTCTGTTAATGTCATAGGTGCAAGGAGATCCTAATTGTTTTTGGTTCTGGTTCTCCTTTACTTGTTTTCAAATATATTTCCATCATATTTAAGAATTTTTAATTGAAAAAAGTATATACTATTATACCAGCCAACAACATACAACAGCACCTTAGTTCTGTAGTAAAGTCAGAATTTATTCTGCAAAGCTGAACAGAATTGCGAATCTTTGGCATTTAAACTTTCTGAATAGGGATATGCATATTTCAAAATGATTACAATACCTATAAAATGGGCATAGAGCAAACAAATAAACAGGATTTTTGGGCGACTAGCTATAGGCATTACTATTTTAAATTGAACAAAGGTACTTTCCAGCCCTGAAGTTTAAGGTCATTGGGAGTAGCTCTTTAATTCATAGACAGTCCTGTATCATTCTTTTGGGTTTCCTCCCAATGTGTTACAATTCAATGAAGTCTACAAACTGTCACATTCAACAAATATCTTTTTTTAGAAAACAATCCGTTCAGACTATAGATTATTTTAATGGATGCCAGTTTCCATTTTTACCATCTGTTCTTCAGTCTCATTGTGAATGTAAAATGAACATAATTCACAGTTGCATTATAACAAAGAAAGATGTAAATGATCAGAACATGTGTGTATTCTTTAATTCATAAATCATGCATCTGTTGTTTTTCTTTTATTGCTAACACAAGCCAAATAAATGAGTTTGGAATCTTGATAGTCATGTTTATTTAATGAAAAAAAAAGTGTGACTAAATGTTTTATATAATGTCACAGTTCATTTGCAAATGAGTTCCATTTAGAGTTTGTATACCATGCTGAAGTTATGGATCATATTCGGTATGATTCTTTTGGGTAACAAAGTAACCGTTTGGATTTGTCCATGCATTCTTTAAGATCCAGTAGGAGGATGTGTCTCTGAGCTTTAAGATCTCACTTCTTTGATCCTATGGCTACCCTACAACAATAACTTAGGGTCACCTAGATGTGGCCTAGATTTCTGCTAGCTTGAACGACCAAGGTTCAAGAGATATGTTAAAGACGTGAATTTATTAGAATTTACATCTATCTAGAGTATATATTTTAAACTCATTTTCTCAGGCTTCTTATTCTCCATGAACATTTTCTACACAATTTCTACCAACATGATCTTAATTTTTTTTTTTTTTTTTTAAACTAATTAATGTCAGGTTATTAGAACAGTTTATCAGAGAGAAATCACAGAACTGAAGCATGATGGGCTGTTAATGGATTTATATTTTTTATTTAGAAAGTTTATTTATAAAGTTCCCACATGCATGGGATAGCTATCCTAACTTTAAGACTAGACCAAGGGCTACTTATGATCATCAGGAAAAATGGACAGACTAGATGGGCCCAAGCTCACAAAGGGCCCATAAATGAGATACATGTTGCTTCAGGCAGGCAACATGTCCGACCGTGCTCTAGCAAGGTTTCTCTTT
This sequence comes from Spea bombifrons, assembly GCF_027358695.1. Lineage (NCBI taxonomy): Eukaryota > Metazoa > Chordata > Amphibia > Anura > Pelobatidae > Spea > Spea bombifrons. The sequence continues at coordinate 133,267,257 of NC_071087.1, read as the reverse complement.
AGACGCTGGGACAAGGAAGACTGCACAGTTTGCATCACTGGTTCCTAAATGAAGTAGGCATGTAAGCACCTATAAGCAGGGTTGAGAGGAAGATATTATATGTAATGAGATATGATCCTGATGCAACATTTAAAAAGCAGTCTCATCATCATAGCAATCTAAAGGATTCTTCAATCATTAGGTAGATTGCAGTGGTTACTTTGGTGATAAGACAGCTTTTCAAACCAAATCACTTTTTGGACTTAACCTCAAAAAAATCTGCGAACAAAATTGCACTATTAGAGTAATTTTCATGCTGAACATTCGGAATCCAAGCTATTCTAAACCAGGATAGTACTTTTGATTGCCATTCTTAGCATTCTGAACTTATTCTCTGCTTCAGTCTATGCTTTTTTTTATTTTACCCTATTTTTCCCTTACCTTCCTTTTTGTGTTTCTACTTCAGATAAAGATTTGGTAAATAACACGTTATCTTTGTTTCACTTCCCCACTGTTCTCTTTGTTATCCTTCAGTATTTGAGTCTAACAAACAAAATTTCTGAACCTGCAAAATGAAAGGATTCAGAACAATTCTATAATTATATCTTACAGATAGGAACGAGAACGGTCAATACATTGCATTTCAAATTAATCCTAAAGCAGCATGAAAACACATAGCACTGTATAGCATTAACAAAGACTATTTTCTGTCTCCTGCAGCCCTGCAGGTATCGCATACAGTGTACTTAATTACGAAGGTTGTGTGTTTTGAATTAAACAGGTCTTAAAGGGAATTCAAAGAAATGTATCCACAAATAAAAACAGTGAATCTAGCTCACTATGGTCGAATGGCCCACTATTCGCGGCGTGAATTTACCCAACGGCCATCTTCTGCGCTGTCCCATGTGGAAGCTTGGAGGCCATATATTAAAAAATAAGCAATATGGTTATATTTACCACAGTATGCGTTTCATTGTGTTAAATATGATATGCAGAGGATAAACAGGTAACAATATTCCTCCATTTATATGTATACACCCTGACATTCCAGGGTTAATCACAGTCTAAGAAAAGAGTAAACACTAACTTGCAATGGGTAAATATTGTCTTCCTCAGTCGCCAGGCATAACATATTGATACTAATTGCTTGTTCTATGGGGTAAACTTAGAAATTTACAATATTTCTTGTAATGTCTCCTTGACAAAGCTTGTTAAGATGATTTCAGTCTTCCGCCTCTCTGTAGATTTTACGGATTCTGCTTAACCCTTTGAGTGAAAGGGTCAGGACACAGTTTTTTACCCCCAGTATGCTACTTTTGCTATTGTTCGATTGAGATGACAACCTTATAAGGGGCTTACAGTTTCCCTAGGGCAATCTCTATATTTTTATAAATTTATATAAACTATTTATAAATACCTAGTGTGTGTCCAATCACATAATGGTAAACATAATGCGCCAAAACAAACAGTAAAAGTAAGAAAAGCAAAATAATTTTCTTAACCTCCCCCTCTTAAAATTAATCATATATGTAGTAGTACATCCACTTAAGTTACACCCACAGCCCATGTAGATGACATATCGCATAATAAGGGGTTAAATTAATTTGTGTGAAAAAATGTTAAAGGGACAGTGTATTGTCACATAAATGCAGGAGTGTCCCTTTAATAATCTAAAATAAAATACTTTAAGAGAAGAAGGAAAACCAGAGAAAAGATCATCATTCAGAGCATATTTTTTTTTACTGAACAAAAACTATTGATATAGTGTTGTCTTTCCCACAAGCTGGCAAAGACCTAACGGAAGGCAAGAGGGGTTCGATCTTTCAATAAAGGAAGGCACTGCAGCAGTTGTGTTTCCTGAGGCCAACCAATCCTTGCCTCCGTTTAACATTGCCCTCTATTATGATTCAACCAGCCAACTTATTTTGTGTGTAACAGTACAGTAAGTAGGATATCACCCTGAAAACCAATAGTGGTTATAAGTGTTTTGGGGCCATGATTTACACAGATGGACAACCCAGACAAAACGTAACCCGTATAGTCCAACTTTAAGCCTTAAAGTATGAAATATTTTTCCCCTCAATTTACACTTTAAATGTATTTTATAAACCAGTGCATCGTATTCAGATTTCAGTACATGTAACAAAAAAAAGTACAGCAAATGTTGTTCCTCAGGAACAAAGCAGCAGATAAGTGGAATGAAATTAAAATATACACACATAGACTTCAGCTTGATAAAAAAGAGAGCATGAGATTCTTTTTATTGTCCAAGATAATGGTTTGGGGAATTGAGATTTTATAGACTTGAATTCTTCAGAAAAAAAGTACAAAAAAGACAATAAAGCTAGTAGTTTCAGTAGTCATTACATGATTGTAAACCTATTGTCATTCTGTGTGTGTTTAAAGCCTGGTACTTTGGCAATTAGTATTTTTCAACACATCTTGTGAACATGGAAGACATGAATAGGTATTTATGCAGAAGACAGGATTGATTGATGTGCTAAACTGATGCCTATAAGAGAAGTATCAATGCAAACTAAGGACAATGTTTTCCACGGCTAGTTATTTGCTATTTCACTCACACTAGTAAACATTTCCCAGGACAATTAAATGAACAAGAGAACAATCACGCTTTGGATAAAATGAAAAGACTATGTCCAAAAGAGTGAGATGGATCCTGTCTTGTCATCCCACATGCAATGCAATTGCCTGTGCAAATATGTGGATGCTACTGTACAGAAAAAATGTCACAGCAATTGCAGCCTTCTAATCATTGAAGAAACATTACCGTTAAAGAATTAGTTATAAAAAGACTTAAATGATACAGATAAGTTATATACTAATCAAAAGAGTTAGTCTCGCTTCATGATGTCCATCACACATTCTTTACAAGGGCTATATTCTGCAGCAGTCTTATCATTCTCCAAAAAAGCATATCAAAACCATGACTGGTATAATGTCATTGAGATAAAAGCCCACAGCGTTTTTGAACACTGTTATAATTTATTTTAAGGTCAGCATGCTAACTGATCTCCGTGACTGGCTGGGGTCCCTGAGAGCCACTGGGGGGATATCCTCTGCACGGTGGACGCTCTGCTTGCCACTCACCAGGGACTCAGCCTATGGTAAGCCCTGCACTTAGTTACTTGTGTTACTGCCACCCAAATTACCCATATCTTATCTAAGTTCTGAAAGGATGCCAGCCCACAGGGACCCCCACCACCGTTGGTCATCTTGACCTGAAACAATAAAAAAAGGAGGGGCCTTGTGACCGATTTATCCAAAGAGGGTTAAATCAGTCAAGCCTTCCCTGTTATAACTTGCCATTATTCTTGCTCACAAGCCTTTCTTATGTCTAATGTATTTTGCTCATTCAACGCCGACCTGAAGCCTGGGCACTCTGTATGTTAATGATATTATATGTATATTGCAATAAAGCAGCCCATTCATTAATGCTGAATCATGGGTTGCTATCTAAATATCCAGGGCCGGCTCTATAATGGGGCAGACTGGGGCAATTGCCCCAGGCGGCACTTTAGAAGGGGCGGCACTTTGCCGCCCCAAGCGCTTTTTTTTTTTTTTGAAGCGGAGGAGAGAGAGGGGCACCGAGTGGTTTTCGCTTACCCGCTCGGCGCCCCCCTCTCTCTCTCTCCTCTGCGGCGAGTCTCCCTGTTCGGTCCCGGCTTGTAATGCAGAGCGCCGGAAGTGACGTCAATTTCCGACGCTCAGCATTACAAGCCGGCACCGTGGCAGAGCAGGGAGACTCGCCGCAGGACTGTTTAAAGGTAAGTACCGGGGCGGGGATCGTAGATTATGGCGTCGGTGAAGTTTAAAACGCCGCCCCCCCCCCCCGGCGTCGGCGGGGGGCGGCGTTTTAAACTTCGCCCCAGGCGGCGTTAAGTCTTCGGCCGGCCCTGTAAATATCATTATCATGGTGCCCTTTTGGGATCTTTTCCTTGATTTGTACTATAATCAATCTGACTGTTTATACCAATTTTAAGTTTACTTTCAATAACTTTTGGGTCACTGTACAATGGATTTTAACACTGGACACACACTAACCTGAACATGTGGGCTTTTAATGAACATTTCAAGTTTGAATAAATAGGGGAAGTTTGACATAACAGAAGGGCATCATATCGTTATGAATTTATCAACGCCACATACTGCTGTATCTAAACATCACCTGTACTGGTCAATGACAAGTGAAAATAATACGTGCCTTAGAAAAAAGGCTGATGCAGGAACCCTACACGAGTGCGGTTGAATATTAGCTCAACATTTAAATACATCCATGACACCCTCAACTTTGTCCTTCCACCAACCATTAAAAATGTACCATAGTAACCATCACAAGAAAGAATAAAAAATAAATGTGCCAACATGCTGTGAGATGAGCTAGCTGGCATGCTGTTAAAAAAAGGCCAATACCTGCTTCCTTTGCAGTAATCAAGGATTGCTACTCTAAGCCCATCTTTTGCCCAATAAAAAACTGAAAATATAGACACAAGGACACAAAACGGAGGCACATAAGTGGAGAATGGTCTTCAAAACGTGTTAGATGACAACTTGCAATCTCTATAAATACATTTAATGTATGTTTCAAGGGGATGAGAAACTGCCAGATTAAAAGAGTTGGATACATGAAAAGAGAAGGTGGGAGATGCAAGGGAATAAGGTCAAGTAGGTAGTGAAGTAGGGAGTGAAGTAGGAGGACATCAGAAGCCTTGTGGTGAGCTGAGGGAGGCTGCTGGCTAGGAGAGGGTAGGTGGCATCACGAGGGAGGACGTTATCCCTGATGCTTTCCTTTTTATTTTTTTAAAAGGTTGGTTAGCTCTTTGGTAGAGGTGTTGGAAGGGGAGGGAGGTGATAGGGGATGGAGGCAGTGGCGACTCTAGAAACAATATATAGGGGGGGCACATAAGATACCACAGTCAAACTGGGGGGGCATTAATAATTTCCACCATTAAATCATACCACTGAAAACACACACATATATATATATATATATATATATATATATATATATATATTGCCAAAAGTAATGTGCTATGGAATGATACTTTTGTTATTGGACAATACAATACTTGATCATTCAACATGGGAAGCCTGAAGCCACAATTTAGTAAGACTAATCCTTGAAATCCTTTAAACAACACAATACCTTAACTTTTCCACTAAATGATTTCAGGGCCTAATATTAGATCCTGCTGCTGATATATATATATATTAGCTGCCCAAATATATTAATATTAGCCCCAGTTGCCGATATATATATTAATATTAGTCCCTGCTGCCGATATATATATATATATATAAATATTAGACCCTGCTGCCGATAGCAGGTATAGATCAACAAATTAACACACAAACCCAGCTTTGCATGTATAGATCAATTGAAATTCACTTGTGATCTCAGCACTGAAGGTATATATCAAATAAACAGTATCAGATATACAAATCCTGTATTTGCAGGTATACAATAATAATATATGAAACGTAGCATCGCAGGTATAGATCAAATAAATACATGGAAACAGCATTGCAGGTATTAATCAACTGAACAAGACATACAAACCCTGTATTTGCAGGTATACATAAATAATGTATGGAAACATAGCATAGCAGATATGGATCTACAGAAGAACACACAAACCCAGCTTTGCAGGTATAGATCAATTGGAATTCACATAAAAACACAGCATTAATGGTATATTTAAAAGCCCCTAAATTACAGGGATAGATCACAGGTTGCACACCCAGATAACACACATACGACTTGCCATCTTTGTCCCATATACACCCTGCCTGTGCCATCTCTTCCTCATTCAGACAATTCATCCACATATTAACTCATGCTCTCCCTCATTCAGACAATTCATCCACATATTAACTCATGCTCTCCCTTATTTAGACAATTCATCCACATTAACTCATGCTCTCCCTCATTCAGACAATTCATCCACATATTAACTCATGCTCTCCCTCATTCAGACAATTCATCCACATATTAACTCATGCTCTCCCTCATTCAGACAATTCATCCATTTTAAGAAACTACACCTCTTGGAGCTTCAAATGAGGGGCTACATGTATTTCTAGGACAAAAGTTGAGTGCACAAATAATGATGGAATATGTCGCTTTGGCTAGAAAATATGTTTTTTCTATCCATAGCGACATGTTCATTTGTGTCTTGCGCACTCCAGGTTTGTACTAGAAACACATGCAGCTCCTCATTTGATGCACCAAGGGATGTCGTTTTTGCAAATGTGTACTTTTTGTGCCATAATTTAACTTCCTACTTGAGCAGTAATGCCATGTCAAGGCTTCAACCCTAATTACTGAGCATTCACACGCCTTTCATATCTCCATTCACTCGCAGAAGCACACACCATACTTTCCATACATTCACTCACAGAAGCACACACCATTCTTTCCCCTTACAATCCCAAAGAAATGATGGTAAAGGGAGAAAAAAAATCACTTTTACAGCAAAAATAAGTTTTGCAGTAAAAATGCAAGGCGTTGAGATGGTTACTCACGTACCGCACAGGCGAAATGGCTGATTTTAATAATATTTGCAGTTCATCAGGATTTCAAAAATTGCCTCCCTCTACCGTTGGCTAAATTTAACCCCATGATCAAAGGGATCATAGGATTAAAAATTAGTATCGGCCATTTTTAAAAAGGGAATGTGACTTTTTATAGCTCTATGATCGCTGTGGTAACATTGCCTACCACAGTGATCATTTAGCTAGAATACTTAAACTTTTTTTTTTTTTTAAAGTTAAACTACTTTGTTTAAATAATTTAATTTGGGGGTCTCTAGGCAATTTTGCTATTTTTTATCTGCCTTTAGAGACCCCCAAATCATTTTTATTTTATTTTATTTTTTTAACTTAATATTTTTTATTATTTTTTTTACAAGCTATACCTTTCCAATGGTATATGTTGGGGGTATGTAGCTGCTTAGATGCCTGAGATACAGGCATCTAAGCAGCATGCCCCCAAACCTCTTTAACTGACAATTGTCAGTTGTTAATAAAGTTGCGCGGTGACGTCAAATTCGGCGGGGAGGCAACAGGGGGGGCAAGGAATAACCTAGGGGGGGGGGGCAATTGCCCCCCCTTGCCCCCCTGTAGCGACGCCACTGGATGGAGGAGGTTCTTAAAATGCTACAAGATAGAAAAATGGATTATCGAAGCAAAGTTAGCATATTGTCAATGTGGAAAGCAGAAGTATATGTATGGAGTACTGCATATTGCCCTTAATAGTAATCTCCATTTCTCATATGATCGAGATCAATTTGTCCACGGTTGGTGACAATAGTATAAGGATTTGGGATATAATGTCTAACTTGCTAAAGACACTGGGGAAAAAGAGCAAAATAGAAAAACAGATTTAAAATCATTGTTAATCTTAAAATGTTATTAAAACATTGTATACAATTTAACTCAAACATACGCTGTTACACTGAAACCAATGCGTGGATAACTTTTTGTGCAGCATTCTTTTCATTCAACATGTCTTTCATTTAAAAAATTCTTTATTGGCATACTGCACACCAGGTAAATAACTAAAATATGATACGTGTTTCCTCTATGTTTTCTGAAACCTGACATGTACAATAATGTAATTGTCCCTATTTTTCCCTGTATCTTGCTAATCTCCAAAGCTAACTCAATTTTCAAAAGGCAAACATCAGGAATAGTTTGTAAACCTTAGGTTTTAGAATTTACCTGATTTTGGAATCATGTTTCACCATGACTAAAACACAGAATCCACTAAATGAACCCTAATTTGATTTGTGAGCAACTAAATTAGTTTTTAAGGAAGCTGTTCTATTTAAAAACAAAACACTGCCTCAGGGCCACCCTGGAAAAGGCTGATATGGTAAATGATTCTTGGTGTAACTCAGTATTATACAATGATCCCTTTATAATAGTATTTCAATTTTGACAGGTTGTGTTTATCACAAAAAGAAACAAACCTAACTATGTTTTAGACTGGATTAGTCTTCCCTTCCGTTGAGGTCATGGCGCTTTAACCTGCAACAATATTTAGGGTGCTATACATGACCTTATAACACTACGAAATGCTCCATCTTTTGGGCACCGATCATAAGGAAATTGGAACTCAATCTTTTGGGGATAACACTGGAGCAGCAACTTTGACTTCTTGTTCTTAAAAGTTCCCAGGTGAGTTATTTTCATGTGAAATGAAGAAAAACTTAAGGGCAAACAATGAATTATTAGGTTGCAGCTCAAGTTAGAATGGAGCCCTCAAACTCACAAATGTTTGTAAAAACTAGCGGTGAACAAAAACTTTCCATTGTGGGGAAAATCCTATAGTAACAATCTTGTTTCCCTGATTGTTTCCACTACTGTTTGTGTTATGTTATTTTTTTCATGTGACCAAGTATTATCTTTCAGGAAATGTTGCTTGTGTTGTGACATCATGGGCATAAACCAGCAGTTTTCATGACCTTTCATGCATGTCACTGTTCCATGAATGCAGAAGTAGACCAAACAGCATTTCTGTATTATACACTTAGCTCTAAAACACTCAGTTCTTATCAAATCGCTTATACCAATCTTAATACCCAAGTAAATTCTCTACACCTAACAACACTAACTGTATGTAAACATTCCATACCTTAATCAAATTCCTTCTGCCCCATCCAATTTATGTCAGGGTCAGGGATATTGATGTCAGACACACTATTGATTAGTGTTTCTTAGAAATCTTAAAACTCTAAAATGATTACAAACCCCAAGGACAACATTGGCTGTTCCAGTCCTGTTCAATAAACACCTCTCCCTCATGAACACTGTAAATAAAAGTAAAACTAAAATATTAGTTGTATGTATGTTCCATGTGCTATTAATCACTGGCTACATTTGTAACTGGCCACAGAGTACTTGACTTGAACACTTCAGAGGCAGGATCTTTGTACTACATCATGCAAAACTACAGGAGAAGACTCTTGGCTTGAGCAGTAATGTTTTACTTCCCTGAAGGGACTTAATTACTGAGATATATACCCCACATACTTCAGGATAACACTTAGTATGTGCTGGTCCGCATCATGTGTCCTGTAAGAACATAGCTGATATGGTCATCCTACATACAAGAGATGCACTGTTGTATCTCTACCACTTTCACTTTCTAGTGATAAACATGAACACTGCTTTTCAGTTTAACATTACGGTTGATGCCCTTTTTTTATTTATGCCGATTTCTTTGTTGTTTTGGTTTTTCTATAGTGTTACTAATGTTCGGTGCCTCAGGTGCATGTAATTGTATTCAATGGTTAGACTAAGACTGAATGAGTTCCATCTGGTTTGGAAGTAGGAGATCTCATTTCTCAGTAGCTCATTTGGTAGATTTACTTTTAATGGAGAGAGCCCGTACTTACATTAAGAGCATGTTGTACATATTGAGGCAAACACAGACAAAGATTCTGTAAGAAAACCTCATAAAATCCCATAAAAGGGCTACTTTGTTAGAAAATAATCTTAATCTATTTACCTAAATTGTAGCCTTGTGGATGTCTCACTCATGGATAACTGCACACCTTATAGCCCTATCAACGTCAGAGAAATTCTGAATATAGAATTACCAATTTATCAATGCCAGAGTAGTTTACTTATGACATTATCCAACACATAAAAAAGTTTTGCCAAAATTATGTAGCATTTTAAAAAAAATTAAATAAAAAAATGTAATCATTAACTAGCTGATATCTGATTATCTTGAAAACCTGCTTTGCCTGCACATAGCCCATACTTCCCAACAGTCCTGGTTTTAATGGACCAGCCGTTATTGTTTGACATTGGCATGCTGTCCTGGGTAGCTGCCCCACTTTCTTGCAGGCAGTTGGGGTCATGTGCCAGTTGGGGAGATCCTCTGTTTTTAATTGACTGGCCCAGGGAGCTGTAAAATTATTGTAGCTCCCACGTGGCCACCTCGCAATGCTCTGATGCTGATTGCCGCAAGGTGTCCCTTCTGTTAAGGCGGGCGGGTGCTACTTCCAGGGCTGGGTCCACCTCTTGCCACTCACCCTAAAAAAAGATGTCCCGAGTTGGATACCTGGAATTTTGGTGGGTATGATGGCCTGGCTGGACTTCCCCTTGAACCCTGATCACCATGCACATTTTAAATTTGTCTAAACATATGTAATTGAAACGTTGATTCAGATCATTGGTTCTAATTTCATAGGGTAAAATATGATAGCAGTTGCGATCTATTTAAATTATACACCTAAATACTATCAGTATTATTCTATATAATAGCCAGTAATGCCTAGTGTCAGGAGGCTATACTGTTGAGTGTCTTTTGTGCTATTAATTTATTTAAACAAAGTCATCCTTTCTATGCGGTTTTTTAAACAGCTGAAATAACATTGCAAATTCACCAGAAACTGCAACATTTTCCTTTTTTTTGTTGCCCCATAAATAAACGCATATTTTGTGCTTCTAGGGTGAAGAAGAATGTTTAAGAACTTAGGAACTGTGAGGTGTAATTGTTCTGCGTTTGCTAGACTAAGTCTCCTATAAAAACGTTCCCCAGAAGATTAACTGTGGTTTCAAGTTACCGGTAGCCTTTATTAGGTAGGAAGTAGGTCAGTAGCGTTAAGAAATATCAGTGGCCATGTCCGACTGAAAACACCTGATGAGTGTATTTAAACAGAGGCTCTGGAAACCATACCGAGAGGATGTTACAGACAGCATGACCCAAGACCTTTTAAATATTAACCATTTCACAGTTTATCACAAAGATTCTACCGGGTGACTCATTTTTCTGTTTGTCGATCAATTATTTAATGTTTAAAAGTTCACCCCAGGAAAGCTGAGATCCGTAGCACAAGACCATTTGTTCTTTCTGAGAACCTTGGTGGGGCAGTGGTCCTTTTGTCTCAATTGTAAATGTGACCCTACGTGTATACCGACAGAATAGCATTTTTGTTATATAGTGTAATTTGAGGATATTTTACTTCACTTGGAGAGTGGTACAGATGTGATAGAGATAAATACAGAGAGGGAACTAATGCGTGGGATAGACATAAATGGAGGTATGATTAAGGTTTGAGTTTACCACAGAAATAAGATGGAGAATAGATGAGCCCAATGGTTATCTGTTGTTCTATTGTAAAATCCCGTTCAGATAGATCTATCGCAAAAAATAAAGAGCTGCTGAATCACTTATGTCTTACTCAATGAATGAAATGTGCTTGCTGCTGTTACTTGTTTTAGGTTGCTGCAGAGATATCTAAGGCATCTTGGGCACTTCCCAAATTGTTGCCAAGGGACTCATGATATTTGCAATGTCAGGAAGTGGTGAAAATAGACTAACTAATGTCCCCTTTTGCAGTAACTTGATGGAAACATTTTTATCTCACAGTAATTATTTACAATGGGGTTTTTTTTGGAACCAGTGCCTTTCTAAATATATTTCTTCTTCCAGGAATACACTTCAAAAGCGATTATAAAAACAACATCGACAGAGTTATAAGGCTATGGACAATGTTTTGCATATACTAACGTACTATAGCCTAGCTCAAGGGGCCCTCTGACAGAATGCCATGAATGGAGTCTGGTCTTGAATGACATTCATTCCACAAGCCAACAATGTATAGCAGGAAAAATACGACAGATGCTTTGAAAATGGGATTAGAAAAACCTATTCTGATCTCCATGACAAAAATTTTAATTAAAAGGGTCATCAACTTGCATTAGGTATCTGAACACTAATCTCCAGTGGTCCTGAAAATTTTGTTCACATCAATGGAGTTCAGAGAGATCTCAAAAAGTGCAAAGTCTTATCTCTCACAAACAGACTTTTCCTCATTTTCTTCTGTTGTGACTAAAGTTGTATAACTCTGGTATTCTACAGCAAGGGTGGTCAGGCTTTATGATGATCGTTTCAAAAAAATGCCTCTATATCAATGAATGCCCAGAAAGTCTGTGTGTGTATATATTTTACATATCCATGCCTTGTAGGTTAAGGCATGGTTATCTCTATGTAAGATACCACAAGCCCACTATGTTGTTATGGAAGGTTTACCATTAAAAAGTCCAATGTACTCCAAGGCAAAAATATAACCTATATCACCTTGCTAAAGAAGTGTTTTATTGATGCCAAAATCAAATGATCTTAAAAATATTGCTTTCTACTCACTTCAACCCATAGATAATAGAACTATGCAATTCTGGACAAATTAAACTTTAATATCCAATGGTAATCACAGATGACAGTGACATGAACGGCTAGGATAAGTCCGATCTATCTTTAGACTAGAGAGAAAAGCGACTTTAGTAAGCGGAAACTAAGAGTAATTTTGCTGTCTATTTAAATACCTGTAGATTTCTATGGGTTTAATGTTAATTTGTAAATTATTAATATAATACTTAATGCATGCTCAGCATCATTCTCCTTGTCTCCCTGCTCTCCTTTCCTCACCTTTTCCCCAGTCTAAGTCTCAGCTACAAAGTTGTACCTTTAATTTTATATTGATGGCTTCAGCAATACATTTTTGTCCAATCTATATATTTTCACATGTTTGAAATCCTTTCCTTTGCCATTATCTGTGACGTGAACATGGTGGCCAAGAATCTGGTTGAATAGGCAAAAATGTTGTGTTTTAAGGGATTAGCTTTAATATATTCAGGATAGAATAATTCTAGATTGTCTTTGCAATGTTGTGTGGACAATCAGCTGGAGTACTTATTGGCTGAATGCTTTGCTTTGATGCCACCGAATAAAGCAAGGAGAAGCAATGGACCAAAGGGTGTATTGAAGGACAGATGGAGAGTGGTAAATCTTTTATGTATTGTTTTTCAAAGCTATGATTCCCTAAACTAATGAATGTTAGTGAATCATAAACAGTGACTTGCCTAGTAAAGATGTTGACTAATGCATATTTTGGCATAAAAGGAGGTGTACTTATGAGAATAATTGACATATTATGGACAGAGGACAGAAAACATGTTTACTAACAGCAAAATATGTGGGTAGGGTTTTAGTAATTACTTTTTGTAACATTTCTTATTCAAACCTCCAAAACATAAATGTATTATATTGCATCATAAGTTATGGTTCCTAATAATGAGTTATGGTTGAGAAAACAAATATGATGACTTAAAGAGCTGTTAATGCTTTTTATTTTTCACAGCGTAAGTGTTAATCTCAGTAATGCCATTTTTCAGTAGACTAAGGGGTACTCTATGGAACAACAACGCTTGTTTAGGTGTTATTAAATACAGCTACCCACAATATGTATAGCCAGGTCTAATGGTCTAAAGAACGGAGCCAAGTTTTGTAGATGGTGATGTATTTAACATGGGGGCTTTCCTAGGTCTGGCCAAGGCTACCTCCTCCAGCTGACCCTCTAGGTGCTAACTGAAGCCGTACGTCTTCTGATCTGGATGCGGCACACCATGTGATGCCCCCAGGAAGTTGTGGGGCAAATAGAGTAGTTACAATGGAGATCATTGATCTTCTCAATTGGCCCAATCTAGTAAGAAGCACTCCAGGGAGCCTGATCTGTAACTGGTAAATTTAAGATATCCTGTGCCCCCCCAGGATTTGCCTCACAGATATCAATTAAATACTGTTTACTATATTAAACTAAATGCATTTTCCTTATAATGGACTAGTTCACTAGTGCTGGTGGATTTTTTGTTGAACAGGAACCAAGATATATAAAAATGATAATGCTGATTGTGAGAGCCAAGCATTCTTTAATAATACATAGGACAGATACAGCCATTACATTCAGCACCTGATGAAGTGGTTTACAATTGGATTACATTTTAGAATATAGATAAGAAATTTTAAAAACTGTTAATGATTAAAAAGGCTTCTAGATGTCTTTTGCCATTCTGTACATGAATTTATATTTCATAATATCCAACACTCTCGGCTAATATTCTTAGTACAAATCCGTTTATTTATTTTGTGTACATGACATTAACATTTACATGCGTTGCATTATTTAATTCAGGCAGCAACATTGTTAAATTGTTAAACATACAAGTGTCTAAAATCCACTTGAGTGTAATGTCATTTGTAAGTTATATACATGATTATGAAGATGCAGAAAGTCAGGCATTCAGGCAGTTATACAGAAGATTGGTTCACGGTTATCACATCTGCCACCTTTTCCAGGATTCATACAAATTTTAAAACACTATGCCCCATCCACATGTTTCTAATATTAAAAAATTGGAGTGACCACATTATGTCCAGGAGACTTTTTACACGCAATAATAATTAAATAATAATTAACCCCTTAATGACAATGGGCGGGCCCTAAACCCATTGAAAGCAATGCATTTTGAGCCCGTACATGTACGGGCTTTGTCATTAAGGGGTTAAATAATAGTTTTTACATGCGGCTAACCAGCACACATAAAGAAAGTGGTGCTCTGAAGAGCCCCAGTTGTAACTCTAAGGAAATCAGTGCAAAATGCATTGTGTGAGTGTTTTTTTTTTTTTTAATGGACAAGTCATCTCAGTAAAAGACTTCTCCTGATTTGCACGACCATTCATCAGTATTAATTCATGTTACTCCTTCAGTGAAAAAGGCCCTGGTTGGGATGGACTTACTTACCTAAGCTGTCCGTGTGGCACATCCTGTCCTTCAGAGTGTGGCCATATGTTAAGAGAATGTATGAGCATGGTGTGCAGCCATGTGTATCCAACAGGCGGCTGCATGTATATTACTTATCAGCCACTGGCCATAAAGTGCCAGCATAGATCTTAATCCCCATTCTCACCATGGATAAGTACATGTGCCCTGGAAATCTCAAAAGAAGAAATGAGAGAAAATAATTGAGTTTGAGATTATATTTCCAGAGAACCAAAATGCTGGTAGTATATGTAAAGAAAAAAAAGGACCGTAAATGATATACCTACTTCAGAAATGGAAGCTGCAAAGGCAACACAAGGCTCTTTATTTATCACATCACATTTACTGCCTTTCCCTACTTGGAACAGTTATTAAAATAGAATCTGGTGTTTATCTCATATAACAAGGGTAATGTAATTGTCTTCTTCAATATTCTTTTGAAAGCACATTTAAAAACAAGATCATAATTCTAATAACAACACTATTATGCAAAAAAAATCAATTTCCAATGTCATTTGTAGCTATAGCAATAATAAGTGTATTGTTTTATACCTTTAGAAGTATTTAACAAGACAATTAGAATCATGTTTTGTGCGTTTAGACCTCGAATGTCCACAGACATCCAATAATATGTCACTCAGTTTTCACATTAACATGGCAACACATTTCTATGCATCACTCAAGAACTAATGAGCACGATTGGACTTCACAACCAGCACTTGTGTGAGGAATGTAGCACAGGGTCACTCAAACCTCTGGTTATTGATACTACTAGGGGCTCCCTGGGCAGAGGCTCTGTTTGTCCTAGAAGACATGGATTAGGTGTCTCACTGTGATGCTGCTATCAGATTACGTTGTCAACAGGATCTGAAAGCAGGATATCAGTGATTGACTTTGTTCGGTTTTAATGATGCAATTTATACAGCCTTAATGAAACTTCATCCTTATACATGCTGCCTTCAGTATCATCAGGTACAGGCCCTTAGTTATTTAACAAAGCAGAGCGGATGGAGATGGTTGCATACATACAACTGAGGCAGACTGCTGTTTAGGCAGTGGTTTAGTAAATCCCACCCTAGGCTCCCACCTCCCTTGTTGTATTCTTTTTTCTTTCTAAGAAGCAGCAGGGAGTGAGATCACGCAGCAGGGAAGCGTAAAAAAGCATAGAAATCGCAATATTTACCTTCTGAATTTTCATGTTTTAATGCTGCAAGTATGACTTATGGTTTTGTAAACCCTTATCAGATTTTTTTTATATGGATGAACAGGTCAAACATTAAAAACACAATGAAAAAATACATTTCACAAAACATAATGTCATAAATACAAATAGGAGTCTCGGCTTTCTGAGCTTTGTTTTGATTAGCTTCTACCACAAGCTACTTCTGTTTGTTCATATGAAAGAATCTCAAAAGGAATGTACCATACCTATGGAGGTGCCTTTCAAAATAAATATTATACTATTTTGCATATAACCCCTGGTGTGCGCCTTCCCTTTTCTATATTTGTGATATATGTGGGCTTTCCTGTTGGGGCAAGCTTTGGAGTGCTGTACCGATTACACTGATCAGCCATAATATTATGACCACCTACCTAATATTCTGTAGATCCCCATTTATTACTATTATTATTTATTGTTTTATATAGCACCTTCAAATTCTGTAGAGCTGTACAATGGGTAGACAGGACATAACAAATAGTATGTGATATAACAATTTGACTTACAGGAACAACAGGTTAGTTCAAAGGAGCTTACAATCTAGAGGGAGTTAGGGTGTATTACACAATAGGTAAAAGGTAAAAGTGCCGTTGTTAGGGATGGAGCAGCCACACTAGTGGAAGTATTGCAGAGGGACTGGGGAAGGTGAGCTAAAGAAATATGGGGGTGTTAATGTGCAATGTTGTAATTTTAAAGAAGTGGGTCTTGAGGGATTTTTTGAAGGACTGAAGGCAGGGGGAAAGACGGATAGGCCGGGGAGGGCATTCCAGAGGATAGGGGCAGCCCTTGAGAAATCTTGTAAGCGTGCATGAGAGCTAGGAATAAGAGGAGAGGACAGACGATGATCATTGGATGAGTGGAGAGACCAGTTAGAAGTGTTTTTAGAGATGAGTGAGGAGATGTAGGTAGGATTGTAGAGGGGTGAGACGGTTAAGAGGAAGACCAGCTAAGATGATAAGGGCATGGACAAGAGCCTTAGTGGCATCCTGTGTTAGGAAGGGACAGACGCGGGGCATGTTTTTGAGATGGAGACGGCAGTTTTTGGAGACAGACTGAATGTGGAGGGTGAAGGAAAGGACAGAGTCAAGGGTGACACCAAGACAGCGAGGATGAGGGGACTGGGAGATGATAGCACCATTAACATTGAGGGAAACTGATGGGGGAGTCTTAGCATTGGAGAGAGGGAAGATGAGAAGTTCGGTTTTGGAAAAATTGAGTTTCAGAAAACGTGCAGACATCCAGGTAGAGATAGAGGCGAGACATTTGCCGCCAAAGCAGCCCTGACCCATCAAGGCATGGACTCCACTAGACCTCTGAAGGTGTTCTGTGGTATCTGGCACCAAGACATCAGCAGCTGATCCCTTAAATCCTGTAATTTGCGAGGTGGGGCCTCCATGGATGCATCCTGGTGCACTGTGTTCTCCAGGTAAGCGACACACATGCACCCAGCCATCTACATGATGTAAAAGAAAACGTGATTCATCAGACTAGGCCACCGTTTTTCAATTGCTGTGTGGTCCGGTTTTTTGGCTCATGTTCACATTGTAGACATTTTCGGCAGTGGACAGGGGTCAGCATGGGCACCCTGACTGGTCTGCGGCTACACAGCCCCATACGCAACAAACTGCGCTGCACTGTGTGTTCTGACACCTTTCTATAAGAACCAGCACTAACCTTTTCATCAATTTGAGCTACAGTAGCTCATCTGCTGGATTTGACCACATGGGTCAGCCTTCTCCCTCCATGTGCATCAATGAGCCTTGGAAGCTCATGACCCCATCGCCGTTCACCGCTTTTCCTTCCTTGGACCACTGCAGAGCAGGAAACCCCCACAAGAGCTGCAGTTTTGGCAATAATCTGACCCAGTCATCTAGCCATCACAATTTGGCCCTTCTTACATTGGTGACCAACAACTGTATACGTGCACCTGATTGCAGTACTGATTGTTAAGTAATTTAAGAGAAAAATGCCCTTTAAAATCTAAAATGATGTTCTCATAGTTCATATATAAAATGTGTAGATAAGTAAGAGCTATACCATTTAGGATGCACATCTACCGTTTGCTATGAGCAAACTTCTTTAAGAAGTTACACTTTGCTTGTACAACATCACTGTGGCATATGCTTGTCTTAATACATTTAATTAACTTGCTGAAATGCTAACTCCAGTGACAGACAAGCAAACATTTTAACTTATTACTATTGCCCTTTTGCATCTTTAAACGCTTGCACACATTCACACAAGAGCATTGGGAGCAGGTGCTCTATGTCTGTCTACAGCACAAATGGCAATAATTGCAGGCACCCTAAGCAACTGTAAATCGTCTTGTTGGAAAAAAAGAGTAAAACATTTGAGTTCCTTGCCTTGTGTTATAATGATAATGTTATGAAATGGGGATTAATGAGCAGACACTATTATACAGACTGAACAAAATGGGGGATTCCTAAAGTCATTCCTGTTCTATCTATAAAAAGATGTCCGAATGGCAAAGAATGGAAAAAAACATCAAGTAACTCCCCAAGAGAATACCTTAAAATTGATGAGTCAATATTGGTTAAAGGGAGGATCACAGAGGTTGTTGTTAGATATACTTCATATTATATCATATATGTCTTTATTTCCTGCCATACTAGATTTCCAGACAGAGAACTTTGTTTCCTGTGCTTTTCGTTAGGATGACATTTGGAGGGCTTCTTCAATTCAAAGATTCTCACTCTTTCTCACAATTTCTCACTGTCTTGCTACCTTCTCCACCAACCACTTCCGTGTCCTGTCTCCTCCACTTCTTGTCTTGCCTCTTCTTGTTCGTTCTCTTTGCTTCTTCTGTCTTCTTTCTTGATCCCCAATCCTCCCTGCAATCCGTTGCTTTATCCAGGCCTCCTGGAGCACTTTACAATTTTGCATAAGTAGTACAACAGCCGAGAATAATGCAGGCGGACTCATGGAAAAAGAGAGGTGCAGAAATGCTTATCTTTCTCCCGGGATCCTTCTGCATTATTCAGGCCTTAATTTTTTGCAGAAGTACTATACCAGATCAGATTAATGCAGACAGACCTGCTTCTCTTTCTCTGGTCTTCTGGAGTACTTCCATAAAAAGGTGGAGCCAAAAAGGTATAGAGACATAGAGAGAAAGCGTGAGTGAGTGTGAAAATTCAGCACTCTTTGCTTTGTTTTTCACTGGGAGCTCCTCCTATTTGGACGTTAACGAAATTGTCAGATTTCTTTGCAATTGAAATTCGTACCAATCCGAATGCACAAGTCTAGCACATACTACCTAATTGATAGCAAGATTTAAAAAAAAACAGAGGGCAAACACTTTATAGAATCCGAGGGATTTAAATCCTTTTCCTTATACCCACAGACCTTGCCTTTTCAGGATAGCAGATGGTCCCACTCCTCTCAGCAGGCTACCGCAGTTGACGGTGGCAGTAGCCCGAAAGACAATTTTGCCCAGCTGGATTGCTTCCCCCCTCCTTGCTATTTCAGTCAGAACTTTTTTACTTATTCCACATGGATTGGCTAAACGCTACTACCAAGAAAAGACGCATTCAATGTTTATTCAAAACATTAATAGTCTGGACTAAAAAGAAGACATTTTAGTATATGTCTTGGTTCAGCTAAGGCAGGGTGCCAGTCGTGGTTGCTCCAAGGAAGGGTGCCAGTCGTGGTTTCTCAGAAAGATTAAGGTAACTTTTTGGTGACCCAAGGGGAAGGAGGACAGACCTGTTCTATGGGGCAGGAGGCCATCTTTCACAAAGGACAATAACATCTGATTCTTTCAGAAAATCATTACTTTCCAGCAAATACAGTAATAATTTATTTGCACCACAGGTAGCAACGTTTGTTTGTTCTTTCTGTTTTTTTGTTGTTGTTAGATAGGGAAACTGACAAAGATTTGTCGTTTTGAAAGTGCCAGCTAAAGTGATTGTGTATTATAATGGATACTAATTGCATTGGAAATGTATTTAGAATATTTGGATTGACAGACAAGTATTGGAAGAACTAGGAGAAATCCTAATGACACACAATAGTTAAGAGCTGTTCCGTCCTAAATCACTGCTTTAAGCATGAACATATATGTGTGTAAAGGTTTAGAACATTGTCAGAAGTCAACATGTCAGTGGTCACAGGGTGGAGAAAGCGTTCTTTGAAGTTTTAGTTCCCTGCTGATGAGCAGTATCCTACTCATAAAATTGTTAATGGGAAAAAAAAGAATAGATACATTTACATTTTCACTGCCCCAAGGCAAATAGTCTTAGGAAACTTTAGTGCCACCTGATTGGAATGCACTTAGTGCTCGTGAAAATAAGCAAAGTGATTCTACACAATACTGAAGAGCAGATTGCAGTTGTATGCAAATACGAGGATATACAACCTGTGACATTCCAGCTGCTGTCGGCAAACCCTATGATGTATCTCAGAGGCATAGCCTACAACAGCTGTGTGCCAAATGGCGCTTATGCTAGATTCATATTATTAATGTTATTATTTATTGATTTATATCGCACCATCCCGTTCTGCAGCAATGTACAAGCAGCAAACAGTACATAACAAGTAATGCGTGACATAACTTTTTGTATTTACAGAAACGAGAGGTGAGTAGGGTACATATAATGACCCAGGCATGGTGTTTACATTTTACTTACTAATTTGCTCCCAATGGTACACATCTCATGGGAATTCTGCCCTTGGGTATGTATTGAGGAATAGCATTTTTTTTTACCTTCACTGATGTAAACTGCATACTTCCAACTTTTAAAGGAATCTATCAGAAAAGTCATACTTTATTTTGTAAGCTCTCGAGTGGGGCCCTCAAAAGCCTGAAACGCTGTATAAAAGTGGCATAAGGCTCGATGGCAAGCTTGTGCACAGGGTTCTGAACTACTGATGTGTCTGTATGTATTAAAGTACATTTGTTATGTGTGTTAACTGCCCCCCTTAAATTTCGTAATTTGTTGCCGCTTAATGAAGATTATAATAATACTTATGCTTACCCGCAGACTTGTGCATATACTTAGGAAGGCTCAGCTTCACACAAGCATAGCACACCAAGAACATTTTTGTATCTGTGCCAGGCCTTCCATGGGTCCTGAAGTTATATTTCTTGGCAGCAAGTGTCACAATGTATGTATGTCAAAACGGTGTCATACTATAACGTTCTCTCCTCAGGACCGTTTTGTCTCCCTAGGGTGTTGTGTATAAATACTTGCCAGCAGCCAGAATATAAGCCCAGCTGTCCTAATAAATTTGGTAGTTTCCAACTATTATTATTTATATACTATGCACTTTTCTGAATCAGTACTTCATAAGGAAGCCATTTTTCTTTTAGTTTAATGCTATCACCAGGGCCATGTGATTTTAATTCAGAGGCACCTGTATCTTAAGGCTCCAGGTACCCTAATACAGTATTGCGTAACATTCGTTTTAATTCAGGGATCATGTTTCATTTTGAGAATAAATAATGGAGAGCAAAACGACTAAACATCCAATTACAAAACTGACATTAATGACGTTTTCTAACTCTATCTATGGTTTCTGGGATACGCGCTCCATAAAAAGGGTATCTGAAGGATATCAAGGCACCTAAGTGAATAGACCACATACAGCACACAGCTGCATCTTTTATATCGTACCATATGGCAGAAGATACGTGAACTATTACTGACTATGGAAGAAATCCCTGCTTGTATGTAAGTCATGCAATGTATGGGCAGCTTTGAATTTTAGTGAAGTTTCATAAAGAGTCCTTGGAGGTACATTCTATAAAATAGAGCATCCTCTGGCAATTTGTCTAGATGTATCTTTTAATGCTAATTTTAACTGCACATTTAAGAGACTATTAATTGCTTGAGATTCATATTGAGAAAGTATGAAGCCTGTTCTCATAATAACTGTTAATAAACATATAAGACTTTGGTGAAGTGAGTCGGGCCTCATGTACATAGCTGTGAACATCCTATTCTGCACTGTTAGAAAGGGTTAAAAAAAAGGGTATCAGGCAGTGGGTGCATATTAAAATACTTCAGAAGTAATGAAGTACTTCGTTATGCATTCTTTACCCGTAGAACAAAGTAACATACCATTAGTAGAATGTACCTCCTCGGTGGTTTGTTTTTTGGGGGGCAACTATTTGGCATCATGTACGCGGGGGGCATCTCATGAGACCCTCTGGAACGCCTATGTGAGCAAGCACTCACTGGCTGTAAGTGGCAAACAGGAGAGGGCAAACATGGGGTGGGGGAAGATGCAAATGCATAGGAGGGAATTCTGCAGAATCCATCAATAAATTGCAAGGGAGAAAAAAAACTCTAATTTAAAGGGAACACTAAACTATCATATGTATTAAGATGTATATGATGATTGGAGTTTTCACAATGCTCACGGTAAAATCTACATTTTCATGTAGATAAAAAAAAATAACTTTTAACAGTTATTTTTAATGTATTTTCATTTTCTTAAACAAACCCTTTTGTCCTTATTGGTGTTATTTACATTTGTAGTTATTGAACACTCAAAAAGAGAATTACTACTATTTTTCACATCAGTAGTCTAGTTCTGATTAGCATATGCAATAATCATCTTGACAAAGCTTTAGCATATTACTAAACAAGCTTAAACAGCTTTGACGAATGGTATATTTGAAATCATTAAAACCAAATACAAATCTACATTCGACAATTTCTATTTAAAAATCCTATTAGCCAATTCTAATTTGGAATGTGAGGTTCTGTATAATTCATTATTAATGCTGAATTTATAAGGGTAAAAGTATTGCACGGTTAAGCTGATTTTTCTTCTATGTGAGCAACGTTATTCAATCATGTCTTTTTTACAATGGATTTTTAATAGCATCTTATATTTTGGGAAATGGTCACTTTATGAGCGCTAAACATTTTAAGAATATTGATTTAATCGGCACAAGCTATTGTATTAACTGTTTCGGGTGTAACATGGTAATGGTTTTCAATAAATGATTAACAAACTAAATGTATTATACAAATTTAATTTAACTTATTACATATGTTAACCTTAAGAAACAAATCAACACATTAAAAATAAGCTACTTTCTTTCATCTAACATTCTCTTTGTGTATGATATTCTCCTGAGAAAGCAGATCTCCTATGTGCCCTTCCTATGATGTCCTGCAAAAACTGGAACTGTCTGGAGGTATGCACTTAGAGGGAATCTCTTTTCTTGGCGATCTGAATCTTTACTGGGGTGTATTGCATGATTCTACCATCCTAAAAGTCAAAATCAAGGAAGGGTGAAACGTTATACACAAACTTCCCTTGATATTCAGGGCCCCCCCTGGACGGTTAGGAAGGGGGAACATGACTGCTGGCCCTTTGACCAGGGTCAGTAGTTCATGGTCCGGTCACAGGTGTGGGTAGCAACATTGTTGCTATAATGTTCTTTGGGGAATAAGGGTGGGCTTACCTGAGCAGGGTTTCAGTCATTCCTGACACTCTGTACGAGCTTCCCTCCCGAGCCTCCCCTCCTATTTATTTGTTCTGTGTTTTTTCCTGTGCCGGTGTTGGTTTCTTTTCTTATTCTCTTTTAGTCACAGCGGGAAGTAACGGCCAGCCCCTTTTATGTGGAATATCCAGAGGCTTGCGGAGACGAGTTCTGTGGAGGCTGACGGTACCCAGAACGAGAGCTCTTGGTAAAGTGTTGGGTTATCTGCCTGTCGGTAACACGACAGCTGGCAGGATGGTTATGTTTATGTATGGTTATGATGTGCTGGTTCATGGCGTTAATAAAGCTGTGGCCAACACCCTTACCCACAATGTTGTGTTGTGTATTTCTTGGGTGGGACGGGGTTTTTGTGCCATAATTAAGGCTCTGTTGTCTTGGTCTAGCAGTCATGTATATATTAACTTTCATTCCAAGAAACTCCAACAAATAAGGAGGAATTAGGTTTCCTTGAATTGGTGTAGGTAGTTGTACTGTTATACACTGGTGAGAAAAGCACCAGTTTGGATGATCATATATGATTAAATTAGCTACTGACTGCTGTCCATTTACCTTCAAACCCAGTGTTAGGTATAACAATAACGTGTAGGTAAACATAGAAAATGCATCTTGAAAAATAGATTATTCTTCTAAAAGTATGACTCGTTTACATAATTAGAGATCGATAGGTCAGAAAAGTATCTCCCCTATGCTTGCCCCCATGCCTAGTACTGAGTCTACTTTGGAGAGACATGTGCATACTATGCTTAACCCACAAACACAGACAGAATTTTGTAGGTTTTCTTTTTATTTACTTTGATAAGGTTTACTAGTGGGTGGACTAGAGGCAAGGTCACATTTAAAAGCTGGAACTTTGCTCCAACTCACATTTATGACACATGCCACAGTTTACTTAAGTATTTATTATTAGTTAAACGGCAATGCACAATTTTCCACATTATACAGGGCTGGACTGGCCCATCGGGATACCGGGAAATTTCCCGATGGGCCGGTCGGTCCATGGGATTGAAAGTGGCCATCGTGCAGCAGCTAGGCTGCCTCCTCCGGTGCCTAATGAAGTTAAAGGGGCCGGCGTGCACGCACCGTGCCGCCCAATGGCCGTGCCTTAGCACTTCGCCCCACGTCTTAAAAGGGGTGGGATGAAGAGCTGAGGCATGGCCATTGGGCGGCGCGGTGCGTGCACGCCAGCCCCTTCAACTTCATGAACACAGGCCTCCACCCGCTGCCCCCACCAGACACCAGGGAGTCAGAAGCAGTGGTAAGTGCCCCATGATATGCGTTTTAATCCCCCTATATGCCACTCTGCTTCCAGAAATGCCTTATACCCCTCTATATGCCACTATGTCCCATGATATGCCCCTGGCATATAGGGGGTTATATATATATACATTTCTGGAGGCAGAGGGGCATATAGGGGGTTAAAAGGCATAACATGGGGCAGAGTGGCATATGGTATAGGGAGGCAGTGTGGCATATAGGGGGGTATAAGGCATTTCTGGGGGCAGAGTGGCAAGCCTGGGGCCAGATGTGCATAACTGGGGGGGGCTGGCAAATAAAAGAAAATAAACACACACAAAAAATATTTTTCTCAATCATAGCTTTTATTAAATATGAAAAAATAGTTTACATGAATTAATAAAGAAATAAAAGTTTCTTACAAGAATATCGTGAAGAATAATATGATCACTGTTTTGTTCCACTGAATAAAATGGAACTTTTTGAAACATTTTTAAACGTTTTTTAAATTGCATATTCAAATGGACCCCAGTGACGTCACCAGGACATCCTCAATGGTGTCCTAGATTTACAAGAGAGATGACTGGGGGTCTGAGAACAGGGCCAAACAGAAGAACACTGAAAAAACCCCCCAAAAAAGTACAAAAAAAAATAAAGTAACAAAAGTTTTTAAAAAAAACATTAATAAAGATTACCTTTTAGTAGTGTAACAAAGTGGGTTCATTGTTATTTTTTATTTTATATAGTGCCAATTTTATTTGTTATTTGTAATTTGGCAATTGTACAGTGGAAATGGCTGGCGCTCTAAAATATCATTCAATGTGATACAAGAATTTCTAAATAGTTGACATTTTGTAATGAGTAAATAACAAAATATAGAAAAACAAAATACATTGTGAGTTTATACTCCTTCTTGCTGTTGAAAAGTGAAAATGCTATGTTGGTCAAGGTCACTTCATTGACCTCTGTGAACAAAAGGGGCAGCTGTGGACGCTGTTACCCTTGAGTCTTGGCCAACTGCTTATTTCGTAATGCCTCTCACTACTACGGTGCTGAAGAGTTTAATTGTAGAAGTGTGTGCAGCTGTGAAAGGTGCTCGTCAGCTGCTTAATTATCTCTTGTGGGTTGCTGTTACTCATCAAATATTTTTGTCATGTTTTTGATTTCAAATGTATTAGATATACAAAGCTGTTCTGCACAAACCTGGTCCTCACACACTTGTGTAAGGTGTTGAATAAACAAAATCGAGAGAGATAAGGAAGACATGTAGGAGAGGCAAACCAGACATGTTATAATAAACTGCAGAGGACTGTGTCTATTTGCACTTCTCTAATGATGTTACCCCTGTCCATTGAGAGATTTGCTCCTGTAGAAACCTTATGTGTTACAAATCAAACAAACAGATCATGGTGTTGAAGGGGGTTAATGAAATAATATAATATAATTTATTGACCAAAATACAAAAGTACCTTTGCTCAAACTGTTGCAGGACTAGGATTGTCATGTCTTTAAATTCTCAGGGATTACTGTTTAATGTGTCACGTTATTAAAGGGATTTATTACTAATTTACACATGACTACACGCCCCACGCCACAAAAATAACAGATCTATTAGTCATATGTCAGACAATGAACATGTTAAAATAGTATTGATTCTAATAAAATGGAAAAATAATTTACATATTGTTTAAGTAGGCCCCATCCGTTTCTAATGGTTTTGATAAAGATAAAGACATTTACTTGGGAATTCCAATACCACTTGAAGCCAGTAATGATACAGCCATTGGAAACATAAAGGGCAAGACAATTATCTGCTGACTATTAAGTCCACTAGTTAAGAGCAATTGGGGACAGGTCCTAGATCCTTTTAATAATGTTACATAGTTGTATACTTAAGTTGTTTGATACCGGTGGTTAAGAAAGTAAGAAAAAGTAAATGTTTTCTCTTAAATGTATTGACCCCTCTTAGTAAATTTATTCAATATATGCTCTACAAATGTGTAGACAGCACACAAAGACCATGTAGATGACAATATTACACAATCCCTGCATATATAATTTGTTTCTGATATAATGACAACTGTGGTTATAGATTAGTTGCCATCATGTATGTATCTTTTTGTCCCATGGACCATGTACCGATCCCTTGTTAGTGGCAGGGGAAAGGACTGCTCGGCAGCATTCACATCTTCCTTCATAAGTGTCTTCAAATTTGAATGAAAATTTAAATCTTCAGTGTATAATGGAAATCATCCACAGAGGTAGGAAAAAAATGTCTAATGGTGGTCCCACTACCTACATCTATTACCAATAACGATGGGTGCTCAATATTACCACCACATATGAGATATGTGGTAGGCCATCTAGGACCACATTATCTACCATGCACCTCATAATTTGTTGGCACCTAAATGGTTGAAGGTGCTACTGTATGACTGCTCAGTTTATATAACATTTTCAAGTACTACTAATAATATAATACGGTAATAACATAATTGCTACGTCCAGAAATAATTATTTAACCATGTAAGCTTTATTTAGCTTTTTTCAGAGAATGTGGAATTGTCAGGGGCCACAAAAACAAGCACCGATAGGTTGTTGCTGTAGAAAGCAATATTTTATGTTATTAAACCCTAAGAAAAAATAATAAAATTGCAGATCTGTTAGAGGCGTTTTGGCACCAGAATTAAAACCAGCCCTGGAAATAACTGCGTACCAGCTCTATATTTCATGGTTCCATTTTTGCTCACACTGCACATGTTAGGTTCAGGCCCAATATTTTTGCTCAAAACAAGGGCAAGCCCTGCATTTTAAAGTATATTTTATTCATAACTAGGATACATATGAAAACACACAGTTCACTGTGGCCCATGACATAATGTAATGGGCTGGCACCAACTGCTAAAAACATCTTAAGTATGAAAATAACCATTTTCAAATGTGTTTAAATAAATTACTGAAAACGAAGTTATTTAAATCAGAGAAATTACTTTCTCAGTAGGTAATAAACCCGTGCAAATAAACTTGTCTCTTTCCTAAAAAATGTAAACCTTAAACTGTAAGAGGGAGGCTGAGGGAGGGGGACGTGTGTGAGCTGCATGGATTATGAGAGAAAGTGACTGTGTGTATATACAGCATATATACACTATATGGACAAAAGTATTGGGACACCTGACCATTACTAAAACAGGGACTTTTATGACATCATATTCTAAATACATAGATACTAATATGTAGTTGATCCTCTCTTTGCAGCTATATATAAGTTTTGGAGTGTTTCTGTTGCCAATTCATTCTGAAGAGCATTTGTGAGGTCAGGCACTGATGTTCTTTCACACCAAACTCATCCAACCATGTCTCTATGGACCTTGCTTTGTGAACTGGGACACAGTCATTCTGGAATAGAAAAAACTGCTCCAAACTGCTCCCACAAAGTTGGAAGCATTGTCTATAATGGCTTGGTATGCTGAAGCATTAAGATTTTCCTCCACCAAATTTTACAGTTGGCACAATGCAGTCACGTGCAGGTAAGTTCTCCTGGCATCCGCCATACCCAGACTCACCCATCAGACTGCCCAACAAAGAACACGTTTGCAATGGCAGAACACGTTTGCAATGGCTGCGTACTATATACCACCCAATCCGCCGTTTGGTATGTTACTTGGTGACGTGAGACTAAGTGCATGTATGGTTAAGTGTACAGTGTGGGTGTATGCGTGTATGTTTATAAATGTAAGTGCATGATGTTAGAGTGGCTATGTGTATGTATGGATATGTTTATGGTGTTGAAGGGGCGTTGTGTGCATGTATGTCCAACTGTATGTGTATGTTGTAAGAGTGTGTATGTGTCACGGTCTGCCCAGGCTGCGGAGCTGCATATCTGTCCTGCTGTAGTTTTTCTGCTTTGCTTTGATCCATTCCTGGATTTCCTTTTGCTTTGTTCTATTTTCCATTCCTTGCTTCTGCTCCGGCTCTTTGCTTCAGCTCTGCTTCCTTTATTAGGTGTGCCCCACCTGTGTGTTCTGTTTGTCTCAGTCTGCAGTCTGCAGTCTAAGGTATGTCTCTGTGCTATACGTGTGGTTTGTTTTGTATCTTTGTCAGCAGGGATTAGCGTTAGGACCCACCGTCATTGGAGTACTTTGGCGTAGTGGTGGGCTAAGCATACTATGGCCATATCATGTGACGAAATCTCCAATAGTTATCTTGTAGTCCTAGGCTAGTTTCTGTATTCATGTTTGTTTGTATCTTATGTACCTTTGCCCTTCTTCCTTGAATCATCTGAGGATTCCGGTTCCTCTCTCCTCTCCCCATGTCCCTGTTAATATGTCCTATCCTTGCTTATAGGAGAAGCGTCCGAGGGTTCTGGCTCCTCACTCCTTCCCCTGTGTTCCTTGCCTTCTTCCCTGTCCTTTGTTGTGCCCTGTAACATGTATGTCTTATCTGGTTATGTTTATTCCTTGTCTTGTGCCTGTTTATATCTTTCGCTATTCATGTCATGTTTCTAGCCACTTCTCGTGTATATCTTGTATCATGTTTCTTGCCTAGTCTCCCTTTCCCTTGCTGTGTTTGTGTCTGCTACATTAACCCTTTGCTTAGCCTTCATTCTCCCAGCCTGCAGCATCCTGCTCGTGATTCAGTGATATGCTTCATGCCTGCTCCAGGGTGCCTGCAGGATTCGTTTTGTTCTGGACTTCATCTGCTGCCATATCAGGGCGCTGGTGTTTGGCTGCACTACCCTAGGTGCTCAACGCCTGGGCGAGTGTGGTCACCCTGAACCAGGCCCTGCCCCAGACTCCGCTACTGCATTGAGACTCCTGCAAACAACCATCGGGCGCGCTGGGTCCTTCCAGCCATCAGCTTGGACCCAGTCCGTGACACATGGCCGCAGGTAAAAGGCCAGGAGTTCGCGGAGTGGAGTTTGCAGCGCCTGCCCTTCCAGTGGGCCTCCTTACCTGTCTGCAGCATTCCAGCCCGGCCAGAGGGCTATCTATCATGCACCCCACCAAACGGGGTTTTCTGTTATGTACACCCCATCAAAAGGGGTTTCCAATCGTGTGCACCCCATCAAAAGGGGTTTCCTCCTAAGCTCGCCCCTTCCGGTGGGCTTCCTCCTAAGCTCGCCCCTTCCGGTGGGCTTCCTGACTTGTGAGCCCTTTCCATAGGGCTTCCTACCGAGCGTGCCCTTTCCGTAGGGTTTCCTGATGTGTGAGCCCTTTCCGTAGGGCTTCCTACCGAGCGTGCCCTTTCCGTAGGGTTTCCTGATGTGTGAGCCCTTTCCATAGGGCTTCCTACCGAGCGTGCCCTTTCCGTAGGGTTTCCTGATGTGTGAGCCCTTTCCGTAGGGCTTCCTACCGAGCGTGCCCTTTCCAGAGGGTTTCCTGCCAAGCTTGCCCTTTCCAGAGGGCTTCCTACCAAGCTTGCCCCTTCCGGTGGGCTTCCTGTCATGTTGCGGCCAGCGACCCACTATGGACTCCCAGTATGAGTGCCTGCATCCGGGCTACCTTGGTCGAGTATTCTCCAAGTGGGCAACCTGCCGTGTACCCTGAAAGAGGATTTCCGGAGTTGCGGCCAACGACCCACTATGGACTCCCAGTATGAGTGCCTGCATCCGGGCTACCCTGGTCGAGTATTCTCCAAGCGGGCAACCCGCCGTGTACCCTGAAAGAGGGTTTCCTGAGTTGCGGCCAGCGACCCACTATGGACTCCCAGTATGAGTGCCTGCATCTGGGCTACCTTGGTCGAGTATTCTCCAAGTGGGCAACCTGCCGTGTGCCCTGCAAGTGGGCAACCTGTTGTCTGAACCTGAACCCGTGCCTGAACCTGTACCAGTCGTGTCTGCCCAGCAAGTGGGTTACCTGCCGTGTCTGCCTTGTCAAGTGGCTTATCTACCTTGCCTTCGTCTGGCTCTAAATGTCAGCTAGAGACTACTTCCTCAATCCTGTACAGTCATTCTGATTCCTGTTTTTGGAGGAGATTTGTCTACTAGCGGCAGTGCTGGTCATCGAAGGACTCCTACGTTTTTCGG
This sequence comes from Spea bombifrons, assembly GCF_027358695.1. Classification (NCBI taxonomy): domain Eukaryota; kingdom Metazoa; phylum Chordata; class Amphibia; order Anura; family Pelobatidae; genus Spea; species Spea bombifrons. The sequence goes on along the minus strand of NC_071087.1, from coordinate 133,236,691 downwards.
ACTCTGTATGCTGGTTCCTGGGTTGACTTGTTTCCTCTGTTCTCCCGTCAGAGGGCGGGCCCTCCTTCTATTGATGTTTCTGTTCGCGTCCGGAGGCCGCTCTTTTCAGAGGGGGATACTGTCACGGTCTGCCCAGGCTGCGGAGCTGCATATCTGTCCTGCTGTAGTTTTTCTGCTTTGCTTTGATCCATTCCTGGATTTCCTTTTGCTTTGTTCTATTTTCCATTCCTTGCTTCTGCTCCGGCTCTTTGCTTCAGCTCTGCTTCCTTTATTAGGTGTGCCCCACCTGTGTGTTCTGTTTGTCTCAGTCTGCAGTCTGCAGTCTAAGGTATGTCTCTGTGCTATACGTGTGGTTTGTTTTGTATCTTTGTCAGCAGGGATTAGCGTTAGGACCCACCGTCATTGGAGTACTTTGGCGTAGTGGTGGGCTAAGCATACTATGGCCATATCATGTGACGAAATCTCCAATAGTTATCTTGTAGTCCTAGGCTAGTTTCTGTATTCATGTTTGTTTGTATCTTATGTACCTTTGCCCTTCTTCCTTGAATCATCTGAGGATTCCGGTTCCTCTCTCCTCTCCCCATGTCCCTGTTAATATGTCCTATCCTTGCTTATAGGAGAAGCGTCCGAGGGTTCTGGCTCCTCACTCCTTCCCCTGTGTTCCTTGCCTTCTTCCCTGTCCTTTGTTGTGCCCTGTAACATGTATGTCTTATCTGGTTATGTTTATTCCTTGTCTTGTGCCTGTTTATATCTTTCGCTATTCATGTCATGTTTCTAGCCACTTCTCGTGTATATCTTGTATCATGTTTCTTGCCTAGTCTCCCTTTCCCTTGCTGTGTTTGTGTCTGCTACATTAACCCTTTGCTTAGCCTTCATTCTCCCAGCCTGCAGCATCCTGCTCGTGATTCAGTGATATGCTTCATGCCTGCTCCAGGGTGCCTGCAGGATTCGTTTTGTTCTGGACTTCATCTGCTGCCATATCAGGGCGCTGGTGTTTGGCTGCACTACCCTAGGTGCTCAACGCCTGGGCGAGTGTGGTCACCCTGAACCAGGCCCTGCCCCAGACTCCGCTACTGCATCGAGACTCCTGCAAACAACCATCGGGCGCGCTGGGTCCTTCCAGCCATCAGCTTGGACCCAGTCCGTGACAGTATGCATGTTTAAAGTGGGTGCATGTATATGTATTTATGTGTAAGATGTTAGCGTGACTGTATGTGTTAGTGTAGAGCTGCCCCTGGACATCGTCATACCGCCAACATCCTAATTAATTCCAATACCCAAACACAATCATAATCCCCAACCAACATATTCATACCCTCCATCATCATATTTCTCCCCTCCAACATTTCCATCCCCTACCATCACCCCATATTGCACCACAATCACCCGCTCTATCTTCATGCTCCCTAACATATCTTGGTTTCTATATCCACCCTTTATTTTCCATCATTTTAATAACCTTTTTTTTGCATGCCCCTTCATATCCATACAACATTCAACAATATTTTTAGTTAATTAATACAATTTAACACAGGGGACTAACTAGAAACCACAAGGCCGTGGTGCAAAAGTTGCTCTACCCCCCTGACTTCATTAGCAACAAGCCCCACAGTGCCACCTTTGTCCCCAAACAGTTCTGTGCCACCTTTGCCCCCAAACAGTTTGTGGTTTCATAGCCACCAAACAGCTTATCTGTGCCATCTTTGCCTCAAGCTGTTTTCCCGTGCCACCTTTGCCCCAAAGTGCTTGCTTGTGCCATCTTTGCCCCCAACAACCTGCCTGTTCCATCTTTGCCCCCAAACACACATCTATGCTAACACACAAACACTTACACATCCATGCTCATCTTAACACACACTTATGCATACATTTTCATACTAACATAAATACATACATACTCTCGAAACCCCTTACCTCACTTGCAGCTGTCTCTCTATCCTCCCCTTTAAAGCTGCTCTTCCTGCACGCCATAGTCCCATAACTTACACCTCTGGCGCTCGCACACTGTGAGAGTAGCCTCACTTTTACTGCCAGTCAGCGACACACCGGATATGACGTCATATACAGTGGGATGTTGACTAGCATATGAGCAGTGGGAGTAATTATAAGGCCACACATATAATTGGATGGCCAGCCTCACAATCGGCCCCAGGGGTGGAAATCTCTGGGTGTCCTGGTAGGCCAGTCTGGCCCTGTGGATAGCTTAACTAACATTTTTTTCCTAAATGGAAAAGCATCTTCAAAGCAGCCCTGCTAAATATAATATATTACCTATACCCAAATACAGCCATTCAGAACAGTAGCCTGGGCATCTATTGCACATCAGGGTCTCTTATCTTTTCAGCAGGTGCAAGGCACCAAACACCTCCATATACTGGAAAAATGGTGTTTACAAGGAATCTCACATCCTACGCTACAAGGAATTTTGTTTTTGAGATGCTTACAAAAAGCTGCTCTGATGATGAGTTCTTGGATGAGAACCAATGTTTCATTAGTCTAAGGCTCACCATCAAAACAAAATTACTCATATCCAATAAAATAATATGTGACATAAAAGCAGACAGATGAGGTATCTTCAGAAAGCTGATAAGGACGTTACTGCTACTTGTCAGAGTGACAGTTGTACTGTTGCTCTTCTGCTGAATAAAGTAGATTACTTTTTTAAGTGTTCAAGCAGAAGGACACACAGTATACTATGTTCAGATTGATTTTGGATGATAGAACATAAGCTACTACTGCAATAACTGGTTGGGTAAACAGAGCCAATTTCACCTGCCAGTACATCACTAAGAACCTCAAGAACCAAGGCCAATCTTGCAAGTAGTTGTCAATGAATAGGGAGGAAAAATGAGTTATAACAATAACACATAATAAATGTGATTAAGTAGAACATTGGGCAATGCTATTGTATATTTACCGGTAAGTCTACAATACTTTCCCAGGATTAAGGGTACATCTTTTGAAATATAAAGAATATGACCAATGTTGAAATAGATTTAAAGTGACATTTAAAAGTAAATGTCCATAATATTGAAAAATAAATTCATCATAACCCTACCTACATACTAGGAATAAGAAAATGCTGTAAAATATTATGTAAAATAGTTAACTGGGTTTAACCCTGTGTGATCTCGATTGCAGGGCTAGATCTCCAAGGCTCAAATTCAAGAATACCCAAGCACCAAAATTTATTTTTTTTGAGTATTCAAAGTGGTAAGATTAGTATACTTTACCATGGAGCCTGGTGGAATATACTAAATAGATGGAGGATAGCTGTGTTCCAGTGTTCCCAAACAGCCATACTTCATGTTGAATATGGAACTAGTATTGCACAGCACTCAGGAGGGCCTTTAAGACCCAGAGCAACTAGCTTCAAAAATTGGCTTGAAAGTCAAAGGTAAAAGAATAATTTTACTACATAATTCATTATGTATACTAGGCTGTGGAAAGAAATTAAATGACTTTCCATTTGTAGTGGCATTAGGTACATTTCACTGCAGGGTTTTTTTGTGGGCAGGACATCAAAAATGGATCAAAAGGAAAAACACTAAACAACAAAAAAAAAGAATATTAATAACTTTTTAATGACAGACAAATAGTTATTGCGTGACTTGATTTTTGGCAAATGTTAATAGAAAGTTTGAACGTTAAAGATCTTCCTAATATTGTTCCGTAGTGTTAGATGCAAACATAAAAATATGTTTTTTGATATTTCATGAAAGGGTGGATACTCGCTGACATTTTTACTTTGGCCTGTGTCCACCCCATTGTGTGAAAGAGAGGACAAACATGACTCGCTATAACAACCGAGAGATTCACATACAGTATATGGGAAGATAACACTCAGTAACCAAAAAATCCAAAATAATCTTATAATTTTGATTGCTAATGATTGTCTGCCTCTGTTGACTGTTTAGAACATAATATTCAAGCAGATGTGATCAACTGATTTATAGTCTATGAGGTGTATCTATGTTCCCATTTCCATGGTCAGCATATTCCAATAACCTATATTAAGATCAGCTTTGATCAGGATTTGTTAAAGGTGTTCAACATTAACTGATAATCACTCTATCTTAAATAAAATGATCGCTGGGACCTATTGAGTAGACACAAAATGTGAGCTGTTCCTCAGATTCACCATTGAAAGTTAACTGCAGATAAACTAAAAAAATCCATCACTCTTTGATCATCTCCTGAAGGGACTGAAACCGTTGTGGCCCATCCTTGGCTGACTTGAAGAGAACTAGGTCTATTTACTGCAGGTTGAGTGAGTTGTCAGTTGAGGCACGTTTGCAGTGCACACTTTCATGAGTTTGACAAAATATTTTGCTTGCATATTCACTTCTTCCAATTCGCATTGATACTCAACTTGTAGCAAATGTGACAGCTACACATCTGAGTTAATGAATGGAAAAACAGCAGTTTGATTCATTAACCATTGAGTTGTTTAAGTGGTTAATTAACAAAATAATACTCATTCCTTTGCTGCCAACCACCTCACCTAACCAGAGACCCGAGCTTTCTCAATCCTTAGAACTTCTCCACCTATTTTCTCCCTTTATCTCAAACATTTTATGCCCCAACTTTGCTGCCTCTCTCTACAACTCCATCCTCACATCTGCTCTCGAGGATGTAGCCCCCAACTACCACTCGCTCTTCACATTTTCAACCCTGGCACACAACATTAAGCTAACACTTTTGATGTTCCACTTGTCCAACCACATGTCTCCTCGATCCTATCCCTTCTAATCTCACCCATTACAGACTTATTTCTTACTCATCGATTTACTAACACCTCTCCCCACTGTTAGTTTCTTCACTTGCTCCTTTTGAGCGTCAAGATCTCCATCTTCAAATACACATCTACGATGATCTGATGATTTCCGTCTATCCTGTGCTCTGATTTATATCTCATACATGCTTGCAACATTTCTCAAGGGCCACCCTGATACTCTGGAAGCCCCTTTCCTGACCTATTCATCTTTTGCTCTTCCTTCGGCCCTTTAAAATCCCCCCCAAGACCCACTTCTTTAAGGATGCCTATAAAATTGTGTTAACACCCTTCCTCCCATTTTCCTTAGCTCACCTTTCCTGAGTTTGGACAATATGTATCCTATTGTGGCTAGTCCATCCCTAACAGTAGCACTTTCACCACTTATGTGACTACACCCTAACTCCCTTTAAATTGTAAGCTTGTTTGAGCAGGGCCTTCCTTACCTCTTGTTGAATTGTTATATACTACTTGCTCTGTCCTGTTTACCCATTGTACAGAGCGGTGTAAAACAAATATTAATATTAAAAATAATTATTATACTCTTTCCTCCAGATGCCAGCAAATTGAAAAACGACCACTGGCTGCATGAAAGCATATATATATATATATATATATATATATATATATATATATATATATATATATATATATATATATATATATATATATATATATATATATATATATATATACACTTCTGTGCACCAGCAGCACAAAGGGGTTGAAAGATTTATCCTATAATAACAAAGGGAAGTATTTTCTTACTGTTTTAATTGTATTCAATATGTATAGCTCCAGAGGAGAGGGTGGAAAAACATTTAAACACATGAGGAGATTTGGCATTGTACAGGAGGAAAGTTTATTTAAAAGGAGCAGAAATATTAGAACATGAGGTCATAATCTGAATAGACAGTTAGAGGCTTGTGATGTAAGGACATTTTATTCAACTAAGAGGGTTGTACATGAGTTGAACAGCCTTTACAGCAGAAGCGTTATGTTAAATTCAGTGAATATTGTCGGTTGCTCCCTAATCAGCATACTGCCTCCCTGCAAGCTCTCCCCCGACCAAGCTATATGTTAAGTCAGAGAACATTCATTTATATTGGGTCAAAAAAATATATGTGACTCAATAGTGACTTTTTTTGTGTTTTCGTTTTAACTGAGCAGAACTACAATGCTAACATACCAGAAACATTTGAGTTATTATAGCTACATTATCCAGTCGTTACCTTATGTAGCCCTGCATGAATTGGATTCATTACCTATTATTCTCTGAGAAGGGGAAGTTATTGTGATTGTTAGTAGGCCCATGTGTTTTATATTGTTCCACACACCTGTGTGTTTTCACAAGTATATTAAAAGTACATAATTTCCTCCTAAAACACAATAACTCTGCATCATAGTAAGGTTCAATTCTATGGAGTCTTTCTTTTTGATAGACTGTTAATATGCAAAAAAAAACAAATAATCTCACATGATAGCACTCTAAAAAACTATATAAGAATAAGAAAAGTGTGGAAAGATTTGAAAATAAAGAGAAATCGCTACAAATCTACATAACCAAAAAACACAACCTACATAATATAATGTATATAATGAAACAAGCTACATTGCTATCATACTCCATTATGAGTTGACAGTTTCTTCAATCTATGGACAGGGGCCTGCTAAAAAATAGATTTACTATCCTCAGCTGCCCTTTAGTCTATAGGTCACACATGCCATAATATAATAATGCTACGATATAATTTATTATATTTTATTTATTTAGGCAATAATAGCACTTGCTGATTTTTGGTAAAATGGTTTTATTATCCATTAGTAAGATATTTTTTATAGTGACCATTTATTAGCAGTCAAATTAATTTCCTTTTCTAGATCTACCCTTTGTCACCCTGATCACCCCTTGCGACAGATGTTTAAGAAGCCACAAATAACAGGTGTGTGAATGGTTACAAGTTTTCCAGACTCGCGCTGTAAAACACAGCATCCTGATAATATTATACAGCCCTGCGCCGTTTTCATCGAGTCTAATGTTTGAAGAATTGTTGCTACGGGTGAATTTGCTTTTACAATTAATTTTTGTGTCTAGCTTATTTTTTTTATAACTCACATAAGTATCTGTTACTTATTCTGCTCTGTGTTTTGGCTTATTGGATTTGAATGTCTAGCCAGAGCAAAGAATTACGTATTGTCAGATTTATACTAAGCAGGTGCAGCGGACAATCGTGCTTAAATTGGTGACTTTTCAGTCAAAGTTTCTTTATTTCAATAAGAAGAAAATCTTCTAGAGGTCCCAACATATAAATGTTCTTGAAAAAACTAAATACTGTGGCGGGTGAGCTTAATTATGCTTTGGCCAATTCATATAACCAAAACCTCTCATTTATATTATGTTTATATATTTGTTGCCAACTTTATTAGGGTGAGAAGCGCAGACAGTATTTTGTTTTTTGTATACATTGTACAGCCAACACACTGTATTTGCAGCAGGCTTACACCTGTTTGGTAGGCCTCATATTATACATTTGTATTATTTGAGCCTGAGACTAGCTTAGCGCACCGACATTTTTTCTTTTCCTTGTTTGCATATAAATGTTCTTCATCTGTTTGTAAAATATACAATGGCGATTGCACAATTATCATTCTTGAAATGATTACATGATGACAAATGTATACTATTTGGGCCAATCCTGTCAAAAGTATTACATACAAAGTTGAAGTCATGCCCTAGCCTACCTGAGAAACTGGAAAACTGCAAAGCTTCTCCCCCCTTGGTACCATAGGCTGCCAAGGAGGGCAATATGCCAACAAGGTTTTCAGGAACCCAGAGAAAATACATTTGGGGTTGGCGAATGGTGAGAGTCAGATATCTGATGGCTTAGGGAGGAAGCTAAAAGGAAAATGAACAAGCCAGGTTTTTCAGGTGATTGCTTTGTGATTCACTTTTTTGAAGTTTGATCTCAAGATAGAATTTTATATATATATATATAAATTTTGGAATGTCTAGAGAAAATAAACTAATACATTTTTGCTGCACAAAGACAACTGATTTTCCATGAAAACAGCTAAATAACCCAAAACCTTTGATCGGTAGACACATTTAAAAGCCAGCTATAGATGCAATATATGTAAGAAAAGTATGTATAAAAGTACACATACCCATTCGGTATGGGCATTTTAACACTATTTGTATTAGTGAGGCCTCTAGAGATTAAGCAAAAGGATATTCGTTTTCAGTGTAGGGGACTGAATATTATTGTATAACGTGCTAAAACATGGGATGGAGGGTTTAAAGGAAAAGTCTAGCTGTCATATGCACTTCACGTATGTGATAACTCAGAGGAAGGTCCCTTTTCATTTCTGGGGTGTCCGCGTTCCTAATGCATGAGGAGATTCTGCAGAATTCCCTCGCCACCCAAGAATTGTTGGATTACAAAGCAGGAACGCAGCTCAAGTAAAGACAAGTATTTTTTTTAAATACATTTTAAAGTACTCATAAGGCACTTTAATATACATTCTTCTTTACTAGGGCTGTGAGAAACACTAAACTGCCCCTTGAAATAAAGTAGGTCAGAATGGGTGAGCAAACTGTATGATCGACCTCTTGTAAAAATAGAATCGAACTATAAAAGCTAGAAATTCCATTAATTGCACTAGAATTTTATATTAAACTACAGGTTACTGATTTTATATGCTATTAAACAATTCAGAAACTCACTTGAAAAAGATCATTAATCATAATATGAACACTTAATATAGCTAATAACCTGTTAAGGTGTCTATCTATCATGTTAAATCCAGTAAAACTACTTTTCCCTGGGATGAAAAGGAAGCAGAAACAAGTAAAAACATTTATTTTCTCAGAGAAATTATGAGGGTGGTATTAGTTTCCTAGAGAAAGTGATACATCTTAAGAAATGTCTCAGTATGCTGAAGGGGAAATATCGAGACATTTTGAAAAATGCGATGTTTCCAACTTTGTGGGAACAGTTAGATGAAGGCCTTTCTGTATTCCATCATGACTGTGCCCCAGTGCACAATGCAAGATCCATAAAGACATAGTTGGATGAGTATGGTGTGGAAGAACATGACTGTCCCGCACAAAGTCCTTACCTCAAACCCATTTAACACATTTGGGATGAACTGGAATGGAGATCGCGAGCCATTCCTCCTCGTCCAACACCAATTCCTGACCTCCCAAATGCTCTGGATGAATGGGCAAAAATTGCCACAGAAACACTCCAAAATATTGTGGAAAGCCTTCCCAGAAAAGTGGAAGTTGTTATAGCTGCAAAGGGGGACCAACTACATGTTAATGTCTATATATTTAGAATGCAATGTCATAAAAGTCCCTGTTAGTGTAATGTTCTGGTGTCCTAATACTTTTGGCCATATAGTGTACTGTTCCAGATATCCAAGTAGTAGCGGTTGCAAAGCAGATAGTTTTCCAATATGTATAGTTCAAGTGAAATCCACAGCAAAATAGATGTGTAAACTTGAAAATACCAATGGCCGATAATTATTATCCTGGAACACAAAAGAAAGTAATACTCCTTTCAGTGATGGAAAGATTGGCCAAGTCTAATTCCAGACTCCAGTGGAGTTTTACATTGAAAGTCACTTGATGGTTCAAGAGATGTTATGGCAAACTCAAACAGTGACAGCTGGTATTCCCAGGCTGTGCGCTGCCATTCAAAGCAACAAAGGAAGAATATTTTCCCATACCCACATCCTTTTTGTGAGGTCAATGGACTGCCCACATGCTACTGTTAAACAACAACAAGCATTTTTCTTTGTTGTCAACAATTTCTATAAAGAATGCTTGCATTAATGATCGGCGACAAGCTCATGGAGCAGCCTAGACAATTTCAGGAAAAAAATACTTTCCCAAACAGTTTTTACTGCCTATTAATTATGTGACATGAGACTATTGTGTTGTGTAATCCACTTTTTAAAAATGAAAGTATTAAGAAATCCCCAAAGATATACATTTTGTTATTATATTCATTATAATAATTACTATTATAATGAGTACATTTTAATGAATGTGTAGAAGCTATAATGTGCCTTTGAATATCTATCTCTTTAAGATTCATAATAATAATCCGGATCAACATAGCTTGGAACAAGTAGTTATTTACATTAATACATTTTTCAATCAAAAAGGCTTTTTGGACTAAAAACTTTCTATGTAACCCTGGTATGGTCGAAAAACGACTTTAATACAAGTAGACGAAGAATTATATGCCTCTTCTGTAGACACGTGCCCTTTTTCGCTCAGACTGCCAGCTCATATTATGACTGATTTAAGGGTGATTAAATTATTAATTTATTTTTTAATTTATTTATTTTTTAATTTATTTATTTATTTTTTATGAAGTTAATGAGGTCCTGGGCAATTGTCTCTCAAACCACCACAACTTATTAGTTTATTCATTTTTCCACTCTCTTAACATAATCTTATCCTGTCACAAGGGTCATATAGTGTGTACCACTGAGTGAGTATTGAGCCTTGGCACAGGAAATTATTTTGTAGCCACCTTTGAAGCCACAGCCATTTTCTGTTGGCCCTCTACTGTATGAGGGTGTGTATCACCCTGTTTTGCCGGTGCTAGGTAGGCAGATAAGAGATTTATACAATGTAAGCATGCATGGGACAGGCATACAATAAGTCGAAGGCCAAGGATCATGTAATGCTTAGGGCCTTAAAGTAGATTAAGAAAAAAGTAGATGGGCCAAATGGCTTTTATTTCAAATCTATTTCTATATTTCTTGACGTTTTACACCTTAGGGACTAGTTATCAACATAGGAAATTATTCTGGTGATTTTAATGATGCTAGTAAGCTCATTCTATAATGTAGCGAGCCAATATACATTTAGGTTGGGGCTCCTCATAAATAATTGTTATACTATCCTTTGAGACAAAGCACCTCATTATTTTATATACAGAATACATTTACTGTCCTCTGCAATACTTGAAAGCACTGTTAATAACCTGCTTCTACACTGCATGCTTATGATTTAGCTCTCTTTTTATGCTTATTGTTTGTTTGCTTTTTTTTTTTTTTAATTTATTTCCAAAACTTCCAACATAGATAATGGAAAATATAGCTATATCATATATATATATATATATATATATATATATATATATATATACATTCACCAAACTAAATATGTTTAATGCAGGACGCACACTTTGGAATGTCTAGAAAAATATATACAAATACATTTCTGTTCTGTCTTGCTGCACAAAGGCAACTGATTTTCCATTGCGGTTACAGATCACTTACACGCCATGAGGCTTGAAAATCAACACACTTCCAATTGTCACTTATATCTCAATTTGTTTGACGTGTGCCACACTAAGTTGGCAATTGCAAGACAACTTTTAGCTGTAAGGGCGTACACAAAGGAGCCAGTCTAAAAGACACATTAAGCAGGGGCGATGAAATCTATCTGTGTAGTTCCTGTTAGTTACGCACAGCAGGGCGACCCATCACTTATTTAGGATGAAAGGGTTGCCATAACATTATTTTCAATGAAAATGCCAGTATTCAGAGAAAATGGATGAAATTGCTCGGGTTCCTCTAGCTCACATGCGACTCAGAAAAGCATGTGTCAAAAAGTCTATCCTACATGTCTGTAACCATTAAATGTGTTTTAAATTACATTCCCATTGGGAATGTATCGAATGCTTTTTTAGTTTGTGCATGGAATATAATTAAACTTTACATTTATGCAAATAAGAATTCTCATGTACTCGGTCTGTTAGCTCTATGTCTCTTTTGAAACAACTAAAAATATTGTGATCAAGAGTAACTTCTGCATAGTATTACTGTATGTATAATCCTACATGCTAAATCAAGGGCTTTATAAAATCATTATTTTTGTTTGTTATTTTGTTGTTTTATCTCACTGCTTGAGAAAAGCAAAGTATAGAGGACTGATACTGATTTAACCTATTCCTTTATAATGAATTCAATTTGACCATCCAAAAGTAGTCCTGGAAAATTCCATCTGCTACGATGGTGACTGCACTTAATTTGCTCTTTACACATGCTCCAATGTCGTCTATCTGGTAAGTTAGGAAATATAAAGCAGCACCGTTGTTTTCTTTTTTTCACTTCATGGTTGGTATTTTGCATAAACATTGTAGTGACGGAACTGGAGAAGGATGCCTGCACCAAATCAAGAAGGAAATGCCACAATTAAAATCCAAGTTGTGGTATCAAAGGATCAGACCGTGGTTAGTCATAAAACATGATCTGGACAAGGCAGGGAATAAACAAGCTTAGTCAAGCAGAGGTTTGGAACTGAAGTCAATCCACAAGACAAGCCAAATGATCAGGAGGAACCTAAACAACCTGGAGATCTTTAGCAGGGTTTATTAGCTTAGAGCCTCAACCATGTATCATCTTCCAGTGGCTATGCATGCAATTATGTTGTTTCCTGTTGCCATATATGTTTTACAAGCTCACAAGATCTTGGAATATTGGATTGTTTGGTAGGGTATTTAAATAATGTTACCTAATTGTCTATTTTTTTAAAAAAAAAAAATAATCTTATTGGCATTCACCTGTGCTTTTATGCTGCTACTATTACCCAAAGGCATACATTGTTACTTACACCTACATATTTACACATACAGTCTACTGAGCTTTTGAATAATTTATGTTCCACCTAATTCCATTACCTTTCTAACTGGCAGTGTTTGGTGAGCAGGGGTATTTTGTCAATTCAGTAATCCAACTTTTACAGTGTTATGTAATATATTTTGCCAGTGTACACACCTGAGGTTAGTAGTAAAAAAAAAAACAAAAAAAAAAAACAAGATTAATTAAAGATCTAAGGATTCTAAGAGGACGTTAATATGACTGCTACCATGGGACATCCTAAGGAGGTTTCTGTTTTGTTTTTCGTTTTAATCTACAAGGTCCATTACATTAGTCTATTAAGTGTTCCAAACTGTAAACAAAATTGGAAATAACAGATTTGCTTTAATAATGTCAACTAGACTTTCCTTTTCCCTGCATTACAAATGTCTAATTAACCACAAATTTGAACGCATGCTGATTATTCGAAAAGTTATCTGAAACCGTGTAATTAATAGACAGCTACAATGTATCCACCACTGTTCCTCAGGATGGGAGATTTCTTCCTTCAACAGACCTAGGATTTCCTGTTCCAGGATGCTGATTTGCAGAGATAGCAGAGGTTTTTCCTTAAAAAACATTCAAACTGTGAACAGCCCTTGACTCTCTGAACTTCTGTCCTAATGAAGAGTATCCTGTGCGTAAAACTATTGTATTTTGGTAGCGTGCCTAGTGTGTACCATTTGAATTGTGTGTGAACAGAGACCTAATAGAGGATTCTCTTGAAATATGAACTTTTGTTGCTCTTATCATATTTTTTTCAATGATACACTTTTTATCTTGTGACCAAACCAACCAACCAATAGATAGCAACAAAATACTTTTTTGTCAAATATTATAAGAAGATAGATAAATTAGCCATAGTTGTCAAGGAGAATGGGATCTTTAGTGAAAGGTGATGCTTTTTATTGAATCAACAATAAATAGTAGAGTCACATATGCTTTTCGGGCACTTAGAGGTTTCTTTGTCAGTTTTGGGGCCAATAAAAAGGAATACCTTTTGACCAAAGACTTCATCTATCAAATATAAAGGGAATGGGTGCAGTCAATTATAAATATATGTTTACACAGATAGTTGTCAATAACTTTTACTCTGTAGATGATAGTTATCTGTTGTCATGTCAATGTTACTACAATATGTAGAACAAAATAAAAGCAGCTATTGCAAAACCGATGATAGCACGGCCCAAATAAACTGATATCGTAAAAACTGGCAAAGTTTATTATGCGTGGTTGTGAGAACTGTCAGTCCATTGTATGCTCTTAGGAAGACTATTCCACTCACTGAGTGATTTATTAGTATTGGAACTGAGAACAATACTCCTGTCTTACTGTTTTATGTACACATGATAACATTAGTGAGCAGGATTATAGATTAACTACCCACATGCTTTCCAGAAGCACCATGTAGCACTGAAGGAAAATCTTAATGCCAAGGAGCCTGCTTTGTTTGCATTGGTTATCTTCTCCTTTGTAGTTCAGTGTTGGACACTATTGGCTTGTTTTCCACCTCTAAGTAGAACAGGCATTTGATTTATGATTGGCCGTGTAAACTTTAGCTTGAAACTTATCTACAAGACAATACTTTATTTTAGACTTCAGTCATCATTTTTTCTAATGATTGATGTTAACGTAAGTGACTGCTAAAACCGCTGTTGCCCACTAATGCTATGGTCAATGCTTACCCTATGTCTATTAAACTAAAGTATATTGTACTGTGGTCTGCATTTCACAGGCTGCCCCACCAGACACTGGGGAGTCTGAAGCACAGGTCACAACAAGTAAAGGGATGCACTGGTAAGTCAGGGGGGATAAGAGTGGCATGGAGGGGGGGTAATGGTTTTCTGGAGGCAGAGTGGCATATAGGGGGTTAAAAGGCATATCAGGGAGGCAGGGTGGCAAATAGGGGGGATAAGGCATATCTGGGGAGAGTGGCAAATGGGGGGTAAAATGCATGTCAGGGAGGAAGAGTGGCACATGGGGGTTAAAAGGCATATATGGGGGCAGAGTGGCTTATTAGGGAGGCAGAGTTGCATATAGGTGGTATAAGGCATTTCTGGGGGCAAGGTGGCATATAAGGGGGTATAAGGCATATCTGGGGGGCATAATATTTATATGAAAAAATGTGAATTAATGGATGTGAATTAATATTTACTAGTAAAAACATTTTTCTTATAAGGTAGTCAGGCTTTTTCTATTTTCCTAAATTAATATTCAAGAGAGAGAGAACAAAGAATTATATATGCAGGGAATAGGAGAGTGAGGATATCATAGAAAGAAGAAAGAGAACTAAACAAGGAGGAGGGTAAAGTATTTTAAGTACAGGATTAATGCACATTTTAAAAGAGTTCTAGGATGAAAGGTCAGTCTCAGATTAAAGGTCCAGACTTTAAATTATTATTTATATTAACATGTAAAAAAAGTAAAAATGTAAAATATCTAAAAGCTATAGCAACTTTGTTTTATTAAATGTTCTACTCTGTATCATTGACCTTGGTGTCCATATGGTTGTTAAATTACAGTTTAATGAACATCAGTTAACACAACATCATCCTACATTGTCCACACTCCATATGCTCTCACTGTATTTAGTTTTTGGCCAAACAACATCAACTTTCGCATTCTTGGCATTTGTTCTGATACTCCTTGATATGCCGTTAGGACCATTTCAGATTATTCTTCAGGGAGCATTTTTTTTTTTAAACCTTCAACAATGTGGTTTCCCCAGGGTCGTAAATGAAAGGTTTTAATAAAGATGTCTTCCTGATAAATGTATGGATACTGATTTTATTATGTGTTGGGAGTCTGGTCTATATTCTGCTTTATTTGGTATATCACTACGGTGCATTTGTTTTATATTGTCTTTTTTTTGCCATGGGATCATTGTCTTTTATTTTACAGTCTACCTGCCATCAAGGAGACACATAGGACCTGGACTATATGACATGCAAAAACCTATGATGGATTTTTATCTAATTTCTAATTAATTGTGAGTGTTTTATAAATAATGCACAATAAAAGGTATTCTGTTTTATCTGTACATTCACTCAAATATTAGACAGAGAAAATATGACATAAAAATACAGACAGCTGCTTTTTGTATACAATAAGGCCAGTGCTGTCTTTAAGTTACAGCAAATTTTACTTAGAAAATAAATATAATTCAGTACAAGTCAAGTATTGGCCTAAATGGGAAAACTTGGAAATATGCCTACTTGAAATACCTTAGCCTAGAAAAAGCAGGTCATGGGTGAAGAGTAGACAAAACTAGGCAAATGGTAGATAGCAGTAAAAGCCACTTATAATGGACATTTCATAAAAATAATTTTCTACTCATTATCCCAGAAATATTCTGATGAAAGTGGTAGTGCATCCTCTTTTTGGTATGACATTATATAAATATCTTCTGAATACCACCAGTTGTTACTTTAGAGAAAGCTGCATTGAGAATTTTCATTCATTATATAGTATTCATTATGAAGGGCCAACAATGGAAGTTTTCTATAGAAAGAATGACAGAGGTGAACCTGTATGATGCATAATGAAATTTGTGAGAAGTCTCTGAAAATTCTCACTGATTTAACTGTGCATTATAAGGAACATTAGAGGTCTTCTTGCAGCAAAAGCTCACTGTGGTTTGCCCTTCCTAATGTATGGTGTAAAGCAAGGGACTCTCCCTTTAGTGAACAGACCCAATTCAAGTACCTTAATTTCAAAAGCATTTCAAAAAGCAATAGATGTGTACCTTTTTATTCTATGCTTACGATTGCAATTTTTTAATAATGTTTTTTTTTGGAAAATATCATCTTTTTAACACATACATTTTGAACTAAAGTTTTCTTACACTTATGTACACAAATGTTCCAAATACTGACACCTGTTGGACAGTACTGGGAATTGCATATGATGCTTAGCCTTACATACTGTATGTAAACCTTGAAGGTCGAAATATTTATATATCTAACTTATAAAGCATCAAATGAAGAAGTTCTTAAAATTTGTACATAAGAGAAGATTTTATGAAATGACACAAAGCAAACTATTTCTGCTTTGTAGAGCAAATAATGTAATTTTTGGATAGCAAAATTTTATCCTGTAGAATAATTATTCCATTTTCCACATTCCAAAACAACACCTGCTTGAAATGGCTATGTGCATCTATCTGCCAGCTTTGGATAGCAGCCTTTAGAAACCATTTAAACTTGTATTGGCAATAACATATATACAAAGCGAGCAGGTGCAAATTTGACAACACTCTCAATTCCTGGGCTCCCAGTTAAAAAAAAGCCATTTTAAGTTACCATTTAATTTTTTCCAGGTTTACGTTTTTATGATGCACTCTGATAATATCTTGAATGTATTCATAGTCTTGGAAATATGATATGTTTCACATTGGTTTTTCCATAGCAGTGTTCTGTTTGTACCATGCCACTTACTGTCAAACGCTATGCATAATTCTGAGTGCTCTACATAAATCATTTTTAAGTTACTCTACGTAATACTCTGCAATGTGAAAGCAGACATTTTGCCAAAAAACCTTTCAGATTGTCATTAGGCATTACAAGCAGTTAACCAATGGAAATACCTTACCCATAGTAACAGAGAAAACAGGAGAATGTATTTTTTAGTTCCCCTGTAGCACGCCCATAGCTATCAATACTCCCTCACTAGTATACGTGTCAGGCATGGTCATTCGTAGGCTTTTTTCCAAGGGGAGCAAAATATCATCCCTACTTTTCCCCTCTCCCACCTCAATACCTCTTAACCTCATCCCCAGGGGTTTCCTGGTAAGAAAAAAATGTTAGTTTCCCATTAATAGAAAAAATTACTAATTCACTTTCGGGTAATGAAGTTAGTTTGCTGCCCTTTTGTTTTCCCGTCTTGACTATTGCAACATTCTTCTGTTTGGCATTCCACTGTCTCAACTCTCTCCTCTGCAGTCCATCCTAAATACTTTAACTAGGCTTATCTTCCTTGCAGGCTACTCCTCTTCTGCTTCCCCACACTTATTAAAATCCTGGTACATATAAGGGCCTCTATAACACTGCTCCTCCATACATTTCTGCCCTCATACGCAAATACTACCCTACTCGATCCTTACGTTCTTCCCATGGGCTAAGGCTCTCCCTCGCTTATGACCTCTTCCTTTTCCTGTCTACAATATTTCACTCGGGCTGCCCCATATCTCTGGTATCTACTCCCAACGAACCTTCAGCATTCACCCTCCCTCTCAACATTCAAGAAACATTCTCTGTTCCTTATGTTTGTCCTCACCCCATTCCCTCAAGATTGTAATCTTGCGAACAGGGCCCTTTCTACCTAATGTATCGGTTTGTCTTAATCTGTTAATTCTCGTCTTGTCAAACCCCTTGAATATATGTATTGTATTAAGTGCTGTGTAAATCGTTGGCACTATATAAATAAAAGATCATAATAATAATAATAATAACTTGCTTAAAGGGACATTCCAGCTATCGAAATCAGTTTAATGCTTGTGATATCTGAGAGGTCCCTTTATACTTGCTTATTGGCCCCCTTGCAAAAGCATGGCATAATTCTGCAGAATCTTTCCTCGTGCATTTTCCCTTTTTCCCATTCCCAGCTATTTCCCATGCTGGACATGTGTTTGGCCGGTTAAATGAATGCACATAAAATTACTTACATTGTTAACTGGGGTCTCTGGGATACTGGAGTGTCCCTTTAACATGCATCAGAGCCCAGTTAATGTCTTATCAAAGTGGTGAGCACATATAGTTATTATTAGTTGGCACTTTTAATCAAATTTGATGACAGGTCAGTGATAGACATATAGGACAACTGGAAATAGAAATAAAGTCATAAAAATATTCTAAACATGGCAAATTATGGGTGTCTATAATTAACATTAATTAATAGAACATCAACTCTTTTTTTTAGTCAGTGACTGAAGCTAGTCAGGATTTTGCACTTCACAGCTCAATTAAGTGGGAACTCTGAGGTTAAGATTTTTTTCTTTGGCTCAGCATGGAAATGGTTAATGGACCTGCTATAGAGCGGATCTTGTTTTCAATAGATGGATGTGTGTATTGCAGTAGTGAGGGGTATTGTATTGTAGAGCAGAGGAGTGAATGGGGGACAGGAAGTTTTTAGAGAGTTCATTGATCCTGGATAAGACATTCTGTGATACAAATCTCAACTATCAGCAGGGATTTCCTTACGACTTCTGCAGTAATTAACTTGTAGCAACGCAGGGCCTCATAAAGCGGTATCAGCAGCATTTTGTGACCACAAAGGCCTTTTGGCAATAAAAGTAGTGCTGTTCGCTTTTAGCACAACAGCTTGTATGATGTTATCTAGGTTTATGTAGCTGATTCTGATATGTTGGTGTATGTTTAATATGGTTTTAACAGATCTAAACATAGTATTTTAATGTATTAATGTAACCAGTGTTTCCTCTGGATATTTCTGTGTATACTTTGCAATGGTACCAGAAGTCTTAAATTCTTTTTAAAAGAACATAAAAAATGAAAACTTCAAAAAAGTAAATTCATATTTAAGATTAAGATCTCCATAGTTTCCATATGCATTTTAACCTGCCAAAAAATACAACATTATATTTTATTTGGTTTACACTTATAACTTTCAGAGGTACAAAGTATTGTTTGCTATTTATTTTGCAGCAACACACTAACACATAGATATTCATGCTAACACACACTATTACATACACTCTCAGTCATACATACACACACACTACCCCTCTCACCCACCTCACGACCTTTCGTCACTTAACAACCTCAGCTGTCCATTTTGGCAGCTGCGTGAGTAGCTTTGCTTTTACCGCAGGCAGAGCCGGCCTTAAGTGTTCTGGCACCCTGTGCGGACTACTCCTCTGGCGCCCCCCCATCCCAAAAAAAAGAAAGGAAAAAAATCTCCCCCCTCTGCCCCTTCTCACTGCCTCCCCCACGCCCTTTCTCACTGCCCCCCCTGCCCCTTATCACTGCCCCCCTCCTGCCCTTTATCACTATCTACCCCCCCCTGCCCCTTATCACTATAGCTACCCCCTATCCTTACTTAACTTGTTGCCTGAGTCCTGCGGTGGGAGCAGGAGGCGTCCGTCTTCCCGCTCTGTCGCGGTGCACGCTTCACAGCTGAGCGCCAGAATAATTCTGGCACTCAGCACGAAACGCCGGCACCACGACGGAGTCACGGAGAGTGAGGGGGGCCGAGCGGTTGCTGAAAACTTCACGAGCAACCGATCAGCGCCCCTGCCCGGGACTTAAATGAAAACACCGTTTTTTTTTGGTTTAACTTTATTTAACATCTTCCATGTTAAATAAAGCTAAAAAAACAGGTCGCACACCCCTAAGGCCGGCCCTGACCGCAGGGCCACGTAACATCAAGTTACATGACCACGCTGCATTCCAGCCCCCTTGCAAAGTCTTACAGAATGGTACCATTACTACTATCCAACAACCTATATCAGAATGCTGATCATTTTTACATTAAATAGTTATTAACTCCAACTTATAATTGTGGTATAATGTGTCTGTAACTATCCGGCAGCCAGTATTGTCATTAAGTTGAGCCTGAAGCAAACATTTTTATGTGATTATAGTGTACTCTTTGTTGGCATACAGTACAGTATTGTTTTTAATTATTTTCTATATATAATTTTGATAAGTGGCTTTAGTCAAACCCATAAAAGGGTCAAGTTTATTAATGAAAACCTAGGGCAGTTGTGTAGCTACCGTGTTACATGTGTAGCAGTCACCTATCATTCCACCGGTTTCTATGACCATTACTCTCAATCAAGCACTCTTTTTCAACGTGGTACAGAGAGGGCCAAAGTGAGATTTGTGAACTGAAAAAAGGTGAATGTATTCAATCATTTACAAGGGCATGGGAAGGTTTAGGCTAAACTTCTCTTAAGTAGGGCAAACAGCTAACCAACAAAGTTAATAAGGGAAGTCATGCTTCTTCTTGACAAATGACTTGTAGATAAGGTAAATGCAACTGCGGTAAAATCTTTAGCATCTCCAAACGAGAAACAATGTTGGCACTGGTAATTGTTACTGGTTGCTATTTATATCTAGACACGCAGGAAACTAATTATATGCTTTTCCAGAGTTATAAGCTGACTCAGTCCGTGCTAATGAACAAAATAAGTCAATGAATTTTCTTGACAGAAAACTATAATGCAAAAGGAAACTGAAAACTAGCTATTTAACTAACCCATTTATTACACATCACCTTGATATATTTTCATGGGGATAACAGAATTATGCTGAATTCTGTGTATTCTAAAATGTAATTAATACACTACGCCCAGTGAATGTTTAATTAACAGATTACAGGGTTAAGTGGCATCATCGGTATATTTTAGTGCTATTATCTGTGTCCTCTGACAATACAATCTTTTTTTCCCTCCATTTTCTAAAGAATTATATGAGGCATCAATAAATGTAAAGTATGATTAAAAACACTATAAAAAGAATTGCTATGCCTTCAAAGTCAAAACACTGTGTTAGTTATGTTTTTTTTAAATTAACATAGTGATCACTTTACTTTAACAAAGTGTATTCAGTTGTTACCGTGCATAAATGGGTTTTATACGTGACATTCTGCATTAACCCAATTTTCTGAGCTGTATGTGGAATCCCTAAAATAACATTTATTTCACAATGTATTAAAGTTGAAGTTTTTCGTCTGTGCTGATTTAATTAATGGTTGGACCACTGTGATTGCAACATTGGCCTGTTATATGTCTAACTGTTAAAGATATTCAGTGTACCCTAATGCTACATTACAACCTGAAACCATGTATGACATAAGTATAGACATAAAGGCACAACGCACCAAATAAATCTACATTAGCCACTTTCCTAGCAGTCGGTGTATTAATGTAGAACATTATCAAAGATAGACTATTAACTGCTACATTCAGACAATGGAGTATTTAAAGTAGTTTTTGAAAATAAGTATACTTGAGATTGGGGTAAGTGGTGCTTTAATACCAGTTTAATCAAAAAGGCTCCTATGACTCTCCTATGCATTTGACAAATCATTCTTTTGGAAGCCTCTTCAGATATGTTTGGTTTTTATTATCAAAAGCATTATTTAACAGGAAATACACGTTACGCTTGCATGAAAGTTGTCTTGGTTGCTTTAGTTGTTCCTGAGGGTTGACAAGGTATAGACATTGTGGTTTCAAAAATCTCATTCCCGAACATAAATCTGATGATCTGCCCCTAAACATCTTTACAGAGATAAAGCGCTCTTAGAATCTGCATTGCTTTAAAATGGATTCAATTCATAAATAAGTGATTTATGGAATCCTCTGAAGTGTAAAAGAATGTTTACCTCAAAATGTCATCACATTCCTTGTGTTATGATCTAGTGCCCGGGCCACTCAAAGGGAAAGAACAGTTCTTCTTCCACAACAGTATATCAACGTCAACAGCATGATTAAATGGCTAAAATGAATTAGCTGTACCCTTTGTTTGACTAAAATATTCGGCTTGCTACAACAAAAGTTTAATTGTTGTGTTCTGTACTCACACAACAAACATGATAAAGATTCTGTGATTACTGAAAATTTAATTACTTCTAGACTTGACCAAAAAAGATTAGAAGGGAGGATTGCAAAAGCTGTCGTTCAACTTTATACATAATATTATATAATATATGAATGTATATTTTCTGCCATGGTATATAATAGACCATGGACCAAAGATGGTTTGACACATTTTTTGCTTCTTTTTAGTCCATCGTCTTTATGGACAATGAACTTTGTTCCCTGTGCTTCCAGTTAGGATGGAATTTGGAGGTCTTTTTTAAATTCAGAAAGAAAATTTGTTGTCACTGACGTTAATTTATTCACTCATACTCTCTCACTGTCTCTCTCAATCTCTCACTACCTTCTCCACTAACTTTTTCCATGCCTTCCTCTCCTTTTCCACAACACTGCTTTTTGTCTTGCCTCCTCTTGGCTTCTTCTGTCTTCTGGATTCTTCTTTCTTTCTTCGTCTGCTCATAATTTCCTTTTTTTCGAAGTCTTGCTTAGTATGGAACTGTTTTGTTGTTAAATATTTTTACAATTAATAAATAAACAACAGGTTCAAATTGCAGTCCACTGAATTATGTGCAACCTCCTGACCCTGGAAAGATTTAATCATGCTGGGTATGATTTAGAACATACAGAACATATGACTCAGTATCACCTTTGCTTAATCCTATAACACCAACAAAGGAATCCAGTCACTATTATTTGACAAATTTACACATCATAACCACAGGAAGAAATAAATTAGAACTGGGCCTCAGTACAAATGGTGTTCTATGGGATATGGCATACTACCAATCATAAGGTGAAATTAAGGACTAAAGTAGAAGAACAATGACTTAATTGTGGAGAACAAACTAAATGTTTTGGGTAAATATAATAAATCAATAATGCAATGTGTATCACGTAATAAATATAACGTGTCCATACAAATATATATTTCTCTTATCCCTAACAACTGACATTTCCCAGTATGTGAGAATATGTTGGGTATATTTGTGCTGCAAACCATAATAGCCATACTACTAAAGAAGCTGTAACATAGCGTATGTGTGTATAGAAATATATTGTAATATATTATATATTGTGTTTATGTTATGCACCAAACCAAAAAATAATCTCTTGTTCATGTATAGTAGTTTGGAGGGGCCGTATTAGTCCAGTGTATAAGAATGAAAAATAAAAACAGAATGTTGCATAATCTTCTAATACCT